>NC_087127.1:7308230-7611260 GCF_030705265.1 Helicoverpa armigera | reverse complement strand
CCGACAATTTTCTCGATTTAATTTAGCGTGTAAAATCAAATTAAATATAACCCGCAAGTGCACTTAGCTTCCCATTATGTGGAACAAAGTTTTCAACAAACTTTTCAATGCTCCGCAAGGAATTGATTCCAGTTTTCCTCTCAACATTTTCTGCTCACCGATTTACTGAAGGCCAACAAAGCGTGTCTAACAAAATCATAGACCCTCTCAACTACATCCCACTCAGTCAGTCGAGACCCTAATCCTTATTTGAATATTCACGGAAGGTCTATTTTTCAAGAGTTTACTACATTAATAATAGTCTGCAGGGTCTATTCAAAGTTACATAGTCTATGAATCACATTGATTATAAACGACACGGAAAGTTTTTCCATTTGTGTTCCACCGGGGGAAGTAGAAAATATTGCACGTGACTGCAAAAATTATTAGCTCGACTAACGCGACCGTGTTGCCGTCAACATAGTAAATGTTGCAGTTATTTACATTGTTTATAGAATATTTACTTGATGTTTAGATTGCATAGCGTATAAAATCATGTAAATTATGTTCGTTTTATTGCTTTTTAACACGAGGATGCATTCATAGATAAATGAGAGTCATCACGTCACTCTGCATCATCTTGAGTCACTTCTATTTTATTATTTGCTGCTTAACGTCAAAAGTTCAGTGGCATTTTCTTTACAGAATAAATCACGTGGTTTAAAGTATTTTAAGACTCCTGTTCGCTTTTTCCCGATATATAATTTTCGTGGGTTCAGATTTTTTTGATTAAATAGCCTACTCATTAACCAATTCACATGTAACATGTAATAGAGGAGAGCAGGGTCTCGCCATCAATCGAACTTAAAGACCCGTTTCACACGAACAAGACACCTTAATTCGCGACACAAATCATAACAAATCGTTCCTTTCAACGCACCTCACAGGTCTCAGATCACTTCACTCCAATTCAATTACATATTCATCAGATAACATCGAAAGGAGTCTCGTACCATTGACCCCTCACTAAACGTCCCGATTGACAAATTGTTACGGCACAATGATATATGGCTGCGCTGGCCACTTATAAAAGTCCAGTATAAGCTGACCTCTGGCTGTTAATCGAACTACATTTAAATGTACTGCGTTTGACAGTTGTTTGACAGATGATGGAACATTCAGTTATATAAGCAGAGGTCAAGTAATACTGGTAGCAAGTACAAGTGTTGACGGTATCGCGTCTTCGCTACTCTATTGAGGATAAGTGATAGATGTGCACTTAGATGACTACACAGACGTCTGTGTTAGTTTTTATGACAACATGTTTATTTTATGATATGTTATTCTGTACTAATGTTTGTGGTATTTAGTTGAGGAGTGCCACACAGAATTGATGAATGGTGTTTAATGTTTAAGCTATTAATTATTGTGCGTTTAACACTTTTTGAAATGGCATGACATTTTGTTAACGATAAATTACAGCTAATTATGAAACATTGCTTGATGTTACACCGTAAATACCGTCACAATTAACATTCATTACAACTTTTCTTTCGACTATAAGATAAAATGGCAAAAAGCTACAAATATTCGTAACACCAACTAACTGCCCCGTAACTGAAAGGAGTCATACACTTCTAACCTTTACCACCCAAAGAAAAATCATTTCCATTTTCCAAACGGCGCTTGTCCCATTGTGTCTGACTCATGACATCGCGACGGCCACTTACGGCTGACGTTCGGCTGTCGATTGCCAATCAATTGGCATGGCTGACATCAGGTTAAGCACCTCTACTAACCTCGCCATTGAAGGAAACACAATCATTCAGCGGGTTTATATGTTAGAGAGGTTTTTGTGGGTTGGGTAATGATAAGCCTACTGGTCGGCTGATCGGCTGGCAGAAGCTGGATGCGAGAAGCCGAAAATAGATCTCAGTGGCGTGCACTTGGAGAGGCCTATGTCCAGCAGTGGACTGCGATAGGCTGATGATGATGATGAAGCCTACTGGTAGATATAAGAAGCTAGATCTAGGTAACCTAGCACAAGGATTTTGAAAGCAGAATTGGTTAGGGCCAAGATTAGCTTCGTTAATACTTAAAACCTAATTCATAACTGTCTAGAAGATCAAGAACAATAGTCTGTAAACTCTCTAGGGGTCCTTAAAACCCACCCTATCTGTAACTGCTGTTCTCTACCAAACGCTAAACCTTCAGAATCATAAATTACTTTATTCAATACCATTTAACTACAACAATCAATAACACATATCATAAATTAGCGGTCCACAAACCACTACTTAACACTGCGTATCTAACAGTCCATTAATTACTGAGTTATCTGTCCCATCGCCGTATAAACAAATTAACACATTAGTAGGTGTCATTGTGGAGGCCGCGCCCTTGCGGTGCCCACCGCAGCGAGACGGCGACCCAGCGACCCGGCGACCGAACGACCGGGGGCCCGATTCTGCTAAGTTAATAGTGACAAAATTGAATCTCAATAGCAGTTTTAACCTGAGCGGGCATTCTGCTACTAATATGAGACCAATCGTATTCCAATGACATTTTATTGGTTGATGATCTGCCATTTGGTCTATACGGTAGATTATTCTACCTCTACAATCATATTGCAATCGTAAATCATTTGCAGACAATATGATTCATTTATTGAATCACAGAAAAGGATGAAGACGTTTATTTACATTTGAAAAGGAAATATAGCGTAATGCCACATACTTTTCAATCGTAATTGAGTCGTGATTGGATCTCAGTTGAATGTGAATCGTATGTCGCTTAAGTAGAATTAGCAGAATCGAGCCCCGGGCGACCGGGCGACCGACGCCGCCGAGGCCGCCGGTGCAAGCCGCTGCACATTGTGATGCACCCGCGTCGTGCACCGTGCACCTTATTTTTTGGTCCGAGGACTTAATTCGGTCATGGCTTTTGCACCCGCTTTTGTAAGATAATTGTTTACATGTAACTGATACGGTTATTTTGTTATTGGTTTTTTTTTTTTGAACTTTATAAATAACGCCTGCCAGGATTACAGTTTCTTGTGAAACACTTATTATTATGCTCTTTGTAACATCAAGTTTGATTACTAGGTTCCGATTTTCGGAATTCTTAAATAATATCACGAAAATAAATCAATAAAAAATTAGAAAGTAGTATTAAGTCACATTTGAATTAAGTAAATTAATGTGTAGTTTTTGGCACCTTTGCCTGCTTTCGAAACACGTTCTTGCAAGGAATTCGATCCTTGTTTCCATTTATCATACAGATAGCTCTTTAAATACCAAATTGACTAAATTGTTAATTTATTTCAAATGTTAAGGTAAATTATTAGAATTTTAGTCAGCTGCACATAAAGAGCATGGATTTACGAAATTCTGATAATAATATTCAGTCAGAAGCATATTATTATCAAATTGGAGTCCTGAGCGTAATAGGCTAAATAGTGGGTAAGGTTCGACACGTTAGAGGTTAGGCAATACCTACATAAGTCAGGTATATAAAAATGATTATGATCACATTTGCGATTGAAAAGAAACAATAATACACATAGACTATGAAAGCAATGAAATCAGTTACAGAAAAAAAAACTTTTTCACAGTCTTCAACAAAAAAGTTTTAAAATTATTTTTTACCGGAATTTAATAAATAAATATCTATACTAACTTACACCTTTCAGGACTGCTATAGGCTTGAAACAAATTAGTCTACATCAAGGTCCATAATTAAAAATCCTGTTATTTTTACAATACACGCCTTTGACCTTTCAGAAGTTATTAAGTGTATTAATTAAAAGTTCGTTGAACCTGTTTCATTAAAAAATTACCTCAATATTGCAGTGGAATGACCTACAGTACCGGTTGGTAGGAACCTGCATAAAGTTTTAATTTATGTTCATGTTCAGTTATAGATATGCACCTAAAGATTACTTTAGTAGAGAAATTATTGTCTGGATTTTGACAAAAGTATTGTATTTCTACCAAGGTATGAGATCCAAATGTCATCATGACCTAGATAATCTTGCCAATTTCACGATTATATGCTCATGAATGTTCATATAGTTCCTATTAGTATTAACAAACCGTTCTTTAATAGGTAGGATATGCATATGTAGTTATAGTTGTCATAAAGCCTACCTTAACATACCTTACATACCCATATTCATATAATTAGTGTCTGCAAAATTACAACGGGACGTGACATTTAATAAATATGGCTTTAGCGTAAGTCACGGAACCGAATTCCCATGAAATGACAACCCTAAATAAGCCTATAAATCCGCAACCAGCCCTAAGAAACAGTTGACTGCACAAAATCATTTACCCCGTTGTCCCAGTGACTCGGTAATAGGGTGAGAGGCTCCATAACCGGCCCATTCTCGCTTGAGGCTATCGCGTATATCTCGGCCGGCCATCAATTCGGACATACGCCTCACAGAAACAATGTAGTGTTTAGGACTCTGCGTACAATACAATATTTAGACTGCCGCTAATGGTGAGTATCGCCTTGTATATAGGGCTGACAAATAAGATAATTGATGATTATAACTTTACTAGGGTGGCTTTCGTCTTTAACAAGAATAAAAAGAGTCAAGATACAATACCTCATAAAGAAGCCTATGAAATGTAAATTAATTCTTTCAGGAGCCATATAGTCAAAATGTCCCTATAACCAAAATGCTGGAAAAACCTGACTCTCCTCCTGATGTGGTCGGAAAAATCAGTCACTTGTAATATTTCGTTTGAAATAGGCGATTCGTACAACAAACGTGCAAGTATCTCAACACAAAATATAAACTTTCACGTAAAACGGAACACAAAGAAACCACACAAGCAAACTTCCATTCGACAGCCCTACTCGCAGGCACGGGCCACACAATGGAGGCTATCGCGGAGCAATCTCGACGTTCCACCCGATGTAATGGAACGGGGGCGGTGTAACAGATCATAAACATTGACAGGAGACGTACTCAAGGTCCTACTATCTACCTTCTTTCAAGTAATCAATCACAACGTCTTACAGGTACCTACGAATAAGAAACACAAACAAAAGAATGACGAAATTGTTTAAGTCTCAATGCGCGCTTTTAGCTTTTGCGTAGATTTTAATCTGTGTTCAATGTGGATTTAAAAATAGAACGCTGCTTTTTTAAGTTTGTGTTTTTTTTTTAATTTGACAGTTGGACTTCAATCTGATAGTAGGCTATTGTTTTGACTAAACATTGCTCTAATCTTAGAATCTGTAACGTTTAACTAATGTTACTGAAACTGTTTATTAAGAAATATTATATTTAACGTGTTATAATTATCTTAATGGTTAGCAATTCTAAGCTTTGTAGAGATATAAAAAACTGGAGTTAAAATCATGTATCTAAACTGAAAACCCAAACCAATATGCACTATGACCCTCAGATACCTACATAAAAACTGTAAACCCTTACTTCCTAATTGGAATCATACCTACAGCACAATTAAATGTGAAAGATAAATCCCCAACCGTTAACATAAATAGGTATACCGCGATAACATCTTAATTAACATTCATTAAGCACCCATCAATATCACGACAAGGAAGTCAATTAATAAATAATGCATCGTTTATATCAACCATTTCTTTCCGTACGATCCTTCATTGTACACTCGAGTTCATTAAAGAAAGGTCACGCCGAATATAGAGGTATTGCCAAAATGATACTTGTAGGAACAAAGTAAGTGTTATGGTTCCTTGACTCTTGGCAAAGGTCGACTCTGTTCAATTATAAAAGAATTTTACCATGCTTGTTGGATATTTAGCGTTGCGTAAACTTCATGGCAGATATAGGCCATTTTTTTGAAGCACGTGATTCGTTAAATTATATTTTGTTATTACATTTTTTTTACCAAACTGTGTGGTAAAATAAAAGAAATAACAAGAGTCAACCAGTGTATTGCATTAAAAAAACTGTTACATACCACTTTTATAACTGGATTATGAATTTATATTGGTACTGAAAAACGTTCAAAACCAGTTATTTCTGTAACTAATCCCGACTCTTTTTCAGTCGATACATAAGCCACTTTATATATGTATTTTATTTGAAAAAAAAAAACAATGTATGCTGTAACCTACATCTGAACTCCAAATATTTTTTTTCATGAAAAACCAAATATTTTTATCCATGTTTCGAATTGCAATTGTTCGCACGACGAAAAAAATGCGATAGTCTTTTTAAATGTTTATTTATTTACAATCCGAATAAATTGTTATGCATTTTACGTTTCGAATTCGTTAATAAAATATTGTTACTAATTGTTATTGGTATTTAATGTTTACATGTACAGACAGGCTTTTCATAAATAATGTAAATATATTATACGTACAATGCTTTCTTTTTATTAAATTTATTAAAATCATTAAAACTCTACACGGAAAAGGTTTCTTTCTGGAAATAGTAGTAATCTATACAAACAATGCTTTCTTTTTATTTGAAATCTTTGTAAGATACCTGAAGAGAAAAGATTTGTATAATGCCGTACATAATATACAAATTGGCTCGTGTTTAGTATTAAGGCTCTCAGACATGATTTCAATGAAGGTTTTCCTTTATAGGTAATTTAGTCGTAGTGTAATTTAGTATCCTTACGTAATTCCTATTTAAGTCCATAAAATAATGTTTAAAACTATTTTAAAATAATATACTCATGAAAAATGTTGGTTATTAATAAACTTCAAGAACTGAATAAATATGCTTAAAATTAAAAATGCAAAAAACAGCAAGACCCTGACAACACCGGAACAAGAGCTCATTAAATTAATATTATAAATGTCAATACTGATTGAATTAAACATCAACAATAATATTAATTGAACGATGAATACAAGTAATATTTATATTGAATGTACTTATTGATTGATCAATCACTTATGTAATAATTTGTAAATATTTCTAAGGACCAAGCAGGTTTGAAACCGAGAGTCCGATGTTGTAGACATCTGCTGAGCAAATACGAGATCGGTTTACAATAAGGTTTTGACGGAGAACACGTTCAAAATTGTAACAAATTAAAGGAAAACTTTTTAAATAGAGTGTCATCTGAATAAAAAGTACCAAAGCATTATTAAATAACCACATACAGTGGGTATGGTGCCGCACCACAAACAATACGGCAAAGATCTGCATGCCGCCACTGATAGACAATGCCGTGATCATGGCCGAATATTGGGAGTCCAAAATTTTAATTGAAGAAGACGAGGTTTTTTTTAACAATTATTATAGTGGCCAATCGTTACTCTTAATTAGTTAAAATTAAATATTTAACTATATTTGACAGTTCAACCAATATTTGAAAACTGTCACTGTCAAACCGACCGCTAAAAATGTCGAGCTGCGATGACAAGCGCTATCTCAGTTACCCAGCAGGTTTGAAAGCGAGAGTCTTGTTGTAAAGATCTGGCCCATTGACCGGCCAGCCGACCCTTCGGTACAGCAAGGCCGTTCAGTCATACTCAACTTACGAGACCTATAAATACATTTCGCCCGTGAAATATTAAGCTTTTGACTGCTTAATAAAATGTAGATAGTTTAGTTTAGCTTTCAATAAAATGTCTCTAAGATTTGGGTAATTTCTAGTGCTCAATAAAATTAAGTAATAGATCACGAATTGAGTAAATTCTACTAGGTTGCTATCCATGGAAGTCTACTTAGAAGAACTGTGAAAAAGCTGTAGTTTATCATTTGGTTTTGATTATTTTCAAAAATCATTTCCAATACGAAACTATAGCACGCAACTCATTCAGATATCGATTACCAAAAACGAGACCAACATTTATCGAAACGCTCCATATAAACATATCAAAGTAACGCCCGCAGTACAGAATACCAATGTGCAGCAAACAGTTCGCAATCGAGACAATGCACCGTGCGCCTGCACATAACAATATTAATATATCGATATTACGTGACCATGCAGCAAGTACTCGCTTTGTCTTCTACGTAACTCGATGAATCGATTCAATGATGCATTCGATTCTATCCATACTCGATTCTCGCTTTTGTTTCGTTGTTTTTCCTGATGGACTTATGTGGGTTAAACTTTTTGCAGAAGGTTTTATGATGTATTTATTGATGCGTGTCAATAATTGTTTTGGCACGGAATGTGCTGTTCGCAGTACTCGTAGATTGCATGAAACTGTTAGTGACGCACGGAAAACATAGTCATTGTTTGCACATTAATGTTCTTCATCGATTGACCTGCAATATCACAAATTTTTATTACAGTTATCAAAGGTTTTTTGATTCTGTTAGAAATCAAAAAACCTTTGATAACTCTAATAATATTTGGAGATATTCGCCCTGATATTTGGAGACAGGAAAAACCATAAAGCCAAAGCCTAACTCAAGCTGTTATGTGTCGACTTTATACCACCCTCTACTCTTTAAAACTTAACACGTGATTCAGTCATCTCCTCATTGATACAGCCACGAATGCTCTTTATAAACTTCAGTCTATAATTCGCCTACCCATTGCCCAATCACTAAAGCCAATCACTCAATTAAACAAAATCAAAAATAGAACTATCAATAACAGCTATCAAGCAGACCAATTCTTTATATTGATATGGTCACAGCGGCGCTTGAGTGGCCATACGTATCAGTTGCGCGTGAGTCACAGCAAGGCGATCCCACCTGCAAGGTGACTGCACTGCCTAATACGGGTACATTACAAACCTTCAACTTTTCAAAGACATTTCGTATTAAATAACATGTGATTTTGAATGATTATGACACTTTTAGTTATTGCGCATGTGCTCATGAGCTTGACAATCGATGGATTTGGAATATGATAATACTCTTACGTTCTCTGGTGTCTACATTTCGTAAATCATTTTAGATTCATGGAATCGATTTTTCCAAGCATCCCAGTCCTTAAGATTTGAAGTCTGTGTTCGTTAGGTACGTTACAGCCTTTTTATCGTCCCACTGCTAGGCACAGGCCTCCTCTCACACGGAGAAGAATTGACCATTCATAAAAAAGTAAAAATAGTTTCCTAGCCAATTAATATGTTTAAGGCATAAATATACAATAACAAATCTACTACATCTTGACTCAATGATACCTTAACAATCTACATTTGCTACCACACCACTCGTGCCCATGGCGTAGGGCTACATATTTGGGCTGAACAATCTACTGAACAATAGTGAATGAAATAAGGAGGCTGTCAGTCTGTCTTGAAGGCCAGGTCAAATCATCAGTCACTGTCCCCATTAAGATATACCCAACACTCCCTAGCTTTTAAGGAAATATTAGATTACAATATTGAAATACGATGTATTTGTTCCAAAGCAAACTCGAGCAAGGTGATTGTGGTTTCGAAAATAATGAATCTGTTATATTGAGTTGTTCGTATCCTTTATCCAGTCTAACGATATTTATTGCATGGTTTTTGTGTTCTAGATATTGTAATACTAGATATTTTTGACGGTTCCGCCAGAACCAAATACTTACGCACCATGATAAAAACTCTAAAATATTCTGAAGTTTACAGTAAAAAATTGGATACTCATAGACGTGAAAAATTGGCTATGGGAAGGGAAAGTACCTAAATATTGTCTTTTAATTTAATTAATTGATAATTGAAGTGCAGAGATATTAAACTCACGTGCTTATTGATAGGTTCTGTCTGATGTGACC
Source organism: Helicoverpa armigera (assembly GCF_030705265.1). Lineage (NCBI taxonomy): Eukaryota > Metazoa > Arthropoda > Insecta > Lepidoptera > Noctuidae > Helicoverpa > Helicoverpa armigera. The sequence goes on along the minus strand of NC_087127.1, from coordinate 7,601,595 downwards.
TATAACACAAAATGTATTAAGACTATTCTAAATACGAAGATCCATAAAGTACCCAAGAATGCCCACAGTTGTGTGAAAGGGTAGACCTTTTGGATAATTCTTAATTACTCAAGGCAAGCTAGCTTTAAAGCTTCTAAGTACATCTATGTCATTAGTTGTTGATACATACGTTTTTATCCGACTATGGCGAAGTAAAAATGAGGGTAATGACTTGCTTGGCTTATGTACACATATGACCATACATCCGTTGAGCATTAGACTTAAAGCCATTCGTCATCATACAAATCCGGTATGATGATTACACGTGACAAATTGATAGTTTAACTTTTTATTATAAGACATGGAAAATAGACGTGAAGATCCCTTCTTCTTCTAACAAAATCCCTGTGGTTTACGCAGACTAACCTACAAATGGGACAAACTATACTCAACAATTCTAGGAACAATAATTTATTCTACAACATAATTAAGTACAATATTGTTCGCAGCCGGTTCTTGCTATGAATTAATTCATATCATACTTCATCATAATTAATCACAACCTGCGTTGTCACTAAAATTATAATCGTAGCCTAAATATAACTGAATAACTAAGAAATAAAATATTAGTCTCCGTTCGTACAAAAGTTTGTTTACTCCGATCTAAATATAAACATGAAGTATATAAGTAATTTATTAACACTGCTGAGTTTCGATACGTTACCGTATATGATGCAAGACTGTATTAATGCTCTGGTGTCTCCACGTGACAGGTTTTACCGTGATCTATGGCTTACACGTGATTTACAGACTTATATAATTATGTAGAACTCATAGAAGCAAATATTGCTGCAGGTGAACTATTGTTTATTATGTTCTGGTAAAGTTGTATTTATTATGTTCTCTCCATCTGGTATAGCTGCATGTGTATTTGTGTTCTTATGTCAACTCGTAGACGCATTTACATTGATCTTTAAATCAATAAGTGACATCTTCCCATGTTACATCATATACTTTTTCTTTTAGTCTTCAAAGGATGTGTATTTTTCAGTTCTTCTGAAGTAAATCTATCAAAGGTCTATTTGTATGTTAAGAAGAAGAATGATACATGATACCCCATAGTCCGTGAGATAAGTAAAAGGCGTATAATGTTGAAAAGAAAACAACAACCAATTAAGAATGCCGTTTTTGTCGAGAAAGCGAGCATGGGAACTGTTTTTATTGGACATTGAACAATTAATGTAACGCTTTTTTTTGAGAAATTACGCACGTTTGGTGTTACTTAAACTGTGGCTCTGTTTGTCATTAATAACTCGTCTATTGTAGCTTTTTGTTCATTATTATAAACGCACTTAAAATAAATTGTAGTAAAGTGTAAAGATTGCAGATAGGTAATGGAAGTACACATGCTTAAGTAGGCTTAGAAGATCGTGCGTATGGTGTCTAAATAGTGTAACTTGGAGCCGTGTGAACAAATCCTTGGTTCAAAAATAAGTCGCTTCACATACTAAAAGGGCAAACGCTACACGTAGTTTTTGTTCAAATATAGCGTAGTGTTTATGAAGCAAGACTTTATAATCAAGCAAGCTGGAGCTGCATCGAAAATCGTGAGTCCCCTCGTCAAAATTTCTAAATCTAACGCTTTAAACCATTCAATCCGCGTGAAAATCTCTCACGAAAACTTACGACTTTTTAACCATCGAACGACCTTTCATCCAGTCGAATTCACTTAATTCGAGGTGATGTAGAAATGCGGTAGTTAGTTTGTCGGAATTTACATAAAACGGCGCTCCCACGGCGGCGCACGCGCAAGGTGAACCGGCTATTCTTAATTTGTCGTACTGAGTCCGATGTGCGTGAATGGCGTTGTGTAATATCACAAACGCACCATCGTATATCTTAGTTTAGTTTTCTCTTCTTTGAAAATGGATTATTGTGAAAATTCTTAATTTATTTAGCCAACCTAGAGGTGACTTAATCCCATTCACCTTTCTCATTATCACGTCCATTATGCCAGTATCTAAATTGCTTATCAGAATGGCCAGGATAGGCGCAACAAAAGTCAAGGTTACGAGTTCCAGACACAAAACATGCGTTCAACTGCTTATCGCGATTTCAGTTATTCCAACATCGAGTTTGAATAACTTACAAATAGTTCCGGGTGTTTATGTACAGAAAATTGTAATCACAACACAACAGTGGAAAATTATATTGGATGCCAACTTTGTTTTTATTTTTCAATGTTACAAGAATGCAGCTTGTGGTTTAAATAAACATCATTTTAAAATATACAAACATATATTATCGTATCAGTAATGTATGTTCCTAATAATACATCTGAAGTGGTACGATGATACCTTCCATTACCATTATTAAGTAAGTAACCTTTAAGCAAGATTTACGACCAAGGCTACACTATAGATACGTAATGTGACATAATGATCGTATTACTAGTGCAAACAAAGCTTTATATACGAATTGGATGATTGCAGTCATTATCTTGTATTGAGATTCAATTTTAAAGATTATTGTGAAAGGTTTTTTTGATCGTGAACTAGTGACATTTTAGTGTCTTTAAACATGTATGAATGATGTTAGTGAATGTCTTTACTGCCTCTGCCTGGAACTATCTTAGAGGCTTCAAAGATAGTAAGAAGTGCTAATTATTTATGGGCGCTAATAGTGTGACCTAATTACATCGTAAATTCAAGTCTATGTGGAAGTTAAGTATTTAGAAGAGTTCAATAAAAGTGTGATAAGGAACTTTATATGTAGTTTTTATCCATATGTTTTATTTTATAGATTGTTTGATGGCTAACAATTTTATAGCCCATCTTATGTTAAGTAGTCATCACTACCTATGAATATTATCAAATACTGGACTGTAGTCTCCATACTCATATGCATTATCTGTTTCTATAGAACTATCTTGAATGAAGCCTTTATTAACCTTTTTCAAATAAGACTTGATTTCCGTTTTATTGTATTTGTATTCATTGAAACAATACACGGACACTTGAGAACTTCCTAGTTCTGCAGTAAATTAAATTGCTTGGAGTTTGCATGTATTTATTTGAATACAGTAATTTTATTACTAAGGTATTGTATTTAATCCAATGTTAATTAAATTGCCTTTGCAGGGCTACGTTAAAATAATTATGACTACAGGGAAACAATCTATAATAAATTCAGCAATAGGAAGCTCTTTAATTGTTCATTGGTACTATGTTTACATGTATCTACATTGCTAATAAATCGACAAAATTTATAACTACCGTTCAATGTTTTTATAACAATTTCCATTAGTTTTCCTTCAGTAAAACATTACAGTATTCACACTCATTTTTTATCGTAAAAACATTAAGTACACAGCTAGGTAATAATTTGCTTCTATTTTAGCAATAAATTAAGTGATCTCCTTATCGAGAATCTGTAGCGTAAAATCGTATCCGACAATCGAGCCCACACCCCGAATAAAAAATAATTCCGTGAGTAAATCAATGTCGTGACCGATCCAATACTTCAGCGTTCGTGAGAAAATCGCACCCAAACATCGCAACTTCAGTAAGTACATAATTAGATCGGTCTCAATAAAAAAATAAGCCAAGGTCCCTTCACAACAAACTGTTACACGCAAACGATTCACGGCTACGTTTCAATAATAAAAACAAATATTATTTTACGAGCTCATAAATGGCACTATATTTATCAATCACGATAGTGGGTTTGCGTCATAAATTGGACACTTAAATCTATGATCACTTCACATGCAGTCACGATTGGACTCACACACTATTAACAAACAACAGTCATTAACGACATATATGGCCTGTGTCAGATTTGTATATATTTTTAATTTGGTTCGTGATAACTCGCGGCAAACGCATCGGCGAGAAGGCCGCGCGTCGGAAGCTGTGAACAAACTAAACTACTAAGCTATTGTATGCAGGTGGATTGTAGTACGTCCGTTTGCCTTATTATGGCCATTTTCCATTCACACAGTGGGGCAATCCGCTCGCTTGCCGATACGTGTCACAGTGTGCCACACACTCCGATCGGTAGCGATTAGGCGGTTTCGCCAATGTCTATGCAAATCGCATGTCAAGGTGATAAGGAATTATTGCATAGCGAATCGCTGTTTAAACTCCGTATTACGAGTGATTTTGTGCTGTATCTTCAATGTGTACTTGCCAATTTGTTGGTTCGTGCAAATTGCTTTGGCATCGCATTTTTATTTTTGGTTTTATAGACATTTAGGTTTTGACCCATTTATAGTTCTAATTGATTTAGCAACATTACTGCTCCCTCATATGCAACATACAGTAGATATATTCTCAGGCATATTAATACAAACTATCATCAGAACTGTCAATTACGATACTGACCGACAATCATCAGTCGATATTACAGCTTCAACTAGATAACCGTGTTATATCTAGATTGGCCATTTTCCGCTAATAAAGGCATGAAATAAGATCATAAACGCCGTATTGACTATGAAACTCAGTTAGTAAATAATAACTATAATTCGGTTGTAATGGGAACATCACGATTTGCAAAATGCCAATGTTAAGTTAGCACATATTAAGTCATGACAATACGATGCAAGAAATGAAAATTGTCGCTTTAGACTTCACAAGCGTAGAAAAAAAATGATAACAATATACATATAAGCGAATACATAAACTCTATCAAGTCGTCGTTTCGTCTAAAAGACTCCTGGACACAAGCCACCCCAAGGTTCGCTACTTTTATTGGTCTTCAATAACCCACCAGCAAGTCTATCGAATACTTATAACATTTTCCGAAGTAGATCAATAATTCCAGATTACCAGTATTGAGTAGTCAGGTAAGTATCGATATTCAGTTAACTTCTTCATATTTAGAACCTACACGGGGCGATGAGGATTTTACACAAAAATATTTTGCAGGAGATATAGGTATTTATATTCTTAGTTTTAACAAGCCAATAATTTCAAGTTATCGACTAACAGAATACACGCCGTCCTTGTTTCGTGCCTACGGGAAAATCCTTAACAACTAGGTAGCTATTTGAAGTAAAGTAACTTATTACATCTGGGTAAGCTATTTATTAATAACCTACCCAACAGATACTGTAATAGTTAATATTTAAAACAATTATTTACGAGAGACTCTTACAGCTGTGTTGTAGTAGTGCGTAGATTATTTTAATTACTATTATCTAACAAGTTGATCGTAAGATACTTTGCTACAAGTAGCGCCATCTATCAAGACAGCTGTGAACTAAAAGGACATCGATGTTATCTCAGAATTTTCACATTGTCGTAGGTATTGTTTATTTTTTTGTTGTGAAACTGATTCTTAAATATTAATTTTGTGGTGCAAAGTATAAATCAATTTCATCCCAAAAAGTATTTTACGTGCCTATATAAAGTCAGATCACAACAAGTTACCTATACCTACATGTCTTTTCAGCGATTGTACCCGATTCTACAAAGTACCTGATCCCCATACGATTTGAACCGGATACTTGGCACTCCGGCGATGTCCCCTCTATCCGGACCGGAACGTCGCAAGCTCGTTTGTCCGATGGCCTCTAGTTTACCCCAGTAAATAAACCTTTAGAGCTAAGGATGTTACAAGGACTGATACTTGAGAACTATTGAAAGGATGATGAGCACAATTGAGTGCAAAATTGTACGTAGCTAAATATTGAAAAATTGGAGGTCATGTTGCATTTTGCAGATGGACACAATTTAGCACTAGCTTACTAATCTAAATATATAAAACTCAAAGGTGACTGACTGACTGACTGACTGACATAGTGATCTATCAACGCACAGCTGAAACCACTGGACGGATCGGGCTGAAATTTGGCATGCAGGTAGATGTTATGACGTAGGCATCCGCTAAGAAAGGATTTTGATCAATTCTACCCCAAGGATAAAATAGGGATGAAAGTTTGTATGAAACTTTGTCAATTTTAAACCGATCGGACTGAGACTTTGCATGCATAAAGCTACTATGGCGTAGGCAACTCTTAAGAAAGGATTTTGATAAATTCCATCCCTAAGGGGATAAAATAGGGGATGAAAGTTTGTATACATCTTCTTAGATTTGTACACGCTAATCTTCCGAACTACTGAACGGATTTCAATGATTTTTTCTTTGTTATATCAGTATTAAGCCTGGTCAACATATAGGCTATAATTTATCTTCGAAACTTGAAGACCTGATGCAGAACTCCAACAGACCAACAAAACTATAAGAGATACAAAATGGTGCCATGGCAAAAATTGTTTCATGTGATGAGCATTTTCAGCTGAGATAATAAATTTTAAGATCTGGAACACCTGATGTGGAACCCCAAGAGCCCAGCTTCTCTATACCATATACAGGTATGACGTTTTAGCAAAAGTTGTTCAATTTGATAAGCACTTTCTATTGACTTACACAAATTGAAGATCTAAAACACCTGATGTGGAACTCCAGGGCCCAGCTAGACTATAGCATATAGAGGTATGACGTTTTAGAAAAAGTTGTTCAATCTGATAAGCACTCTCTGTTGACTTATAAAAATTGAACCACACCTACACCTGATGTGGAACTCCAGGAGCCCAGCTAGAACCATGACGGGGTAGGTCTCACGCCTCTGGTTTGGCTTGGCCGTCCAGAGTGGAGTCGCTAGAGCAGGATTAGTAGCCCTGCTCGGAGGGTAGGTGCCTCATGGTAAGCACAGGGAGCGCGTAATCTGCGTTTAAAGTCCACCGAGGTATCCTCACCCTTCAGCTCATACTTGAGAGATTGGTTCTCTACCCACTAAACCACCACGACTTCCACTAAGTCACCACGACTTTGTCATCTATTTAATGTTTTTTTACGTAATAATACTTGTGTAATATTTTTGCCACACACAAATGCGGACTAATTAGAATCACTACTTTTATCCCTATGGTCACGTCTATTGCGGTTCAGTTCTCAGCGTTTTGTTTAATCTGCTGTGCTTTTGCTGTTAAAGTACAAAAATTAAGTATATAGAACGTTTCTCTTCGGTCCCTTAAAATTCCATATCAGACTATTCAGATCTTTGATTTTGCTGACCCCGTAGTCGCTGGCATAAGGGACAGGATCCGCGTACGAAGTCGCGGGCAGAAGCTAGTGGAAGCATATAACGTTAAAGTGGCCTTATTTATTGTTATTTTATGTTGATAAAATCTAGGAATCTTTGAAGAAAATCAGAAACTTAGCTAATAGACGGAGCAGCCCCACTCCAAAATTCTTAAGTTTTTACTAGGGCGGGCGAAGTGTAGGTACCTATTGTTATTACACTAATAGCTCTCAATCAAAGAATATTTTATTTACAATACCTAGATCTTAAAATCTAGATTTATTCCCTTGGTAAGTGCACCGTCATGCAATAAAATACAATTTAAGCCTTCAGGTAACAGGTAGTAGGTGAAATATCTTAAGTCAAACTTACGGTGGCTAATGCCTCTTCGTATGTGGCGGCGTGCAGCGGAGGCGACGCGGGCGGCGTCTCACGAGACACGGCTGTTATCGGCATGTCAGCACATTACGGGTTGCTGGGGACAAAAAGAAGTAGGTATTTACTTAAGTGGGGTTAAAGTCCAGGTCGATGGAGTAGCCAAAATAAACAAGATTGGCTCAAGGATTGTTAAAAGAAGACAGATTTCAACTTAAAGGCTTGGTAAATGTAGGTACTTGTATACAATGTCTAAATTCCTAACTAAAGGCTATAATAAATAGCATGCAATGTCGTTTTAAGATTAGTTGAATGATCGTCTAAACTTTAAAGCCGGATTTCACGCATTCATTTTATACCCATTAGTAAACAAAAGTCTATTCGTAGTCTTTGCATCTACTTAGAATGGAATGACAGTAACAACGACACTTGTTCAATCCAATATTGTACACGTAATTTATGCTAAGAGACTCAACAATAGTTTGGCATACATTGCTAGTCCAGCACGTAAATCTTGGACAGCCAATGAGATAAGAATAACAATGTAACGTATTGCAAATTCGGTATATCTGAGTGTTGATCAAACGTTGGTGTGTTGGTTCACAATGGGTCTTGACCTTGGTTCAAGTGTGGCGTCGATGTGACGACTGTGTAAACACACATTACCATACTTGAAGACACCGTGACTAAGCGTGTACTGACATTCACAGGGGTGTATTCTGGTGTCATTCTGTAGTTACGCTATTTAGTCAACTGGTATAATCTAGATCGAGTTACGTGATTGGGAATAGCCTTAGTAATTTGTATTGTAAGGGTCTAACATAAACAAGCCAAACCACAGACTTCTTTTAATAGGAATATCCTAAATGCTATTCAAACTAATTAGTACGCAAGTCCGATTAATCAGTACCAGACACTTGGCACGGTAATGAATCTCTATTTGTACAATTTCCATCTATTTCTAGCGTGGAGCTAATTGTCCATGATTGATTAAGCCATTGCTGTTTCAAGGCCGAATCTGAAGGCCTTTTTAACATTAATCAAATGCCTCATTGTTTCGAAATTTTTCACGTAGGTACATACTTATACGAAGGTAGCCAAGGAAGCGTAAGTACTTATAGATTTAAAATTGTATTTAGGTTTTAATTCCCGGTGAATATGAAATGTAGGAATGTAGCTCAATGTGTAACATTAAATTGCAATGAATTTAATGGTCCTGCTTGAGCAATTCATTATCAAAAAGTAAAAAAAACTTGTAGGTAGGTTTTAAAAATGTAGATAAATAAAATGTTCAACATATTTCCTAGATCTTTACATAAATGTAACAATAAATAATATAGCACTGAATATTTTATGTGACACATGTCAGAAACCTGTCGAGTGACTTCAAAAGACGGACGGTCACATGCAAATAAATGGTGTATTATAATCTCAAATATATTAAAATGAAATTCTACACGGTACGAGGGGTCATCGGCATTGGTATCCGTTACCCTCGGGACGGCTGAATCGCGGTATCGAATGATTTGACAATACGCCCCTGTGGCGAATTGATGTGAACGATAGAGACATGTGAACACCAAGACGTGAGATCGATAAAGTTATTCGAACTAAAAATAATATTGTGTACTGTATCGAATACTGGACTTTACAGGGTTGTATGTGAATTGAATTTTAATTTTATGGTATTGTGTCTAGGCCATATCTATACGAAAATTATTGTCGCGTAAAATTCAATTACGTATATAACTTTATGGGAAAAACATAATTCTGAATTAATTACAAAGGCTACTTAGAGAATTAATAACTAAAAGAGACGTTAGTAAACATGAGGAGACTTAATTACGCTCTATGGGTACTTCATAGATATTATATCCATGTGCGGTGATCATTATTGTAATTTAATGACAATATTCTTGAACGACGCTACCACAATAAAATTTCCATATCTGCTGAATATTCAATTTAACTGTGACATTCTCCTAAAACGTCTAACTTGGATATAATTGATTTAATCATACAAAAATCTTAGACAATAATTTTCTCAAGCTGTCAAGTAAAGATAATAAACCTAGAAACTTAGTAACCTCAGCTGACCCACTCCCCAAAAGAAATAAATACGACTAAACGGTGCATTTTCATATCACAGATGGTCACCTGATATAAAACTATGCAAAATCTGATAAACATCCAATGGTTGGAAATATTATAAGTAACTTAATATGCTATTTATGGACGCTTACGGATCTTGTTTTGATCATTCATGAGAAATGCTTGATCACGAAATAGATATTCATAGATTTAAATAAATAAATGACGACCTTCTTTGACCTACAGAAAACATCTGACGATCGAAAAGAGATCCTTTGATGGGTATTTCTTATGAATTACTGAAAATGCAGAGATTTCCTCAGTATTCTTCTCTTTGCATATTGAAATTTAAACTGTGCAAGTATTCGTGTGCTCTGTAAGAATAAAGCCGAGAACTCAAGGCAATCCAATAACATGCAAGCGAACCCGCAGCCTCGGAGAGCTATTTCAATTTTCCGGTAAGTATTCCTTCTGCGGTATTCCAGTTACGACTATACGAAGTTTACTCAAAATTTTCAGGATGATAGGTACGAGAAAATGTTATATGTACTAACAATATAAAGAGTTAAACTAGTGTATATGTAGGAGGACACCTAAACTTTAGTGAAAACGAAATTCTTATGAAGTGTTCCGTAAATGCTCTTAGGGGGTATCCGTCAGGTATTTGTTGGTGAAAACGGGCATAAGGCTTTAACAACTAAACTGTGAAAACCACACTATACTTGTGTTCTTTCATGAGACATCATCCCGAGAATCCTACAACACAAATATAACAAACATGACTAAACGATATTACGAGACACTGCAATATTTTCCCAACCATAAACCACTACTAAACACACATGGAAGTAGCCATCAACAAGAAGACATCCTTGATGCATGTCCAAGCGGGCTTCCATCACCTACAAAGGAACCTGCTCACCTTTGGCATGACATCAAGAGTATCTAAGATCTCGCCATCAACATTCCGTAGCCATCGCTTCCTCATTAATAGCCTGGTCACGGTACAACGACATAATAATGACTTGAATCGTGAATGAATATACTGACTACTGGATTTCGAATTTAACTTTAAGATTTTGGGCCGCTTAATACATTCTATATATCCAAAAATATTTATAAGTCTTCTGATAATAACTTTACATTTTCATGTCTTTTCGAGGTTATCTTAGCAATTTCCCCACACCTCTACTCTTATATAGATTTTTTAAATTGAAATTGAGTTTTTTCACATAATTCCGACAAAACTAAATGCTTTGATACATAGCATCGTGGTGTGTCCAAAAATATCTTATAATTTTATGATATGGACAAATAAAAAAAAAATCAACAACCTTAAGAACCCCTGCAGTACATAGATATTACAAAAAAAATCAACTTCTGCAACTATCAGCTGGTTCGATATCACTGTGATACGACATAGATAGGCTTTGGTAACACGACTAGGACAATGCATCACGGTGTAGTTGGACCGTAGGGAGCAAATATTTGTCAAGCCTGTCCATAGTAATTGTACCCAGTCTGCGTATTTGTGCAAGTCTATATTGCTGTCTATATTGTTACATCCTATAACATAACAGTATGTTATAGGAGAATCTATATTTGTATAACGATGAATACCTAAACATAAGGTAAGAAAGCACCTTTCTTAGTCTCATTTGTAAGTTTTAAGTCTCATTTACCATAAGTGCTTAAGTTACATTAAAGGTTAAATTCCAGCGTATCAATTAAATATCATCATTAACATTCCACAAAACGAAACCAAAAAAAAACTTTACACCTTCATAATTATTCGATATCGATACAGGCTTATCTACATCGTATTCGATGGGTATCTCGTTAATTTATCGATTCATAATAAAAAAATAAGCTGTGCAACCTTTTAGTCCAAACAAGGGCCGCTCATGAATCATTCGACCTCACTTCAGCCGGTAAGGAAACTTGTTCGGGATCACTTTCTTCAAGTTTCCATACTACTTGAACGCTGTATAATTAAGACTACAATTTAACTTTGTGGACGTAAAAAATAAATACTTATTTACAATTAACTTTTTTGTGTAGTACGCGATCAGAAATATGTATTATTTTGTACTAAACAACAGAAAGGCTCCATATAAACAAATCAATGCAATTTATCTTCTACGAACTTATTTGAATCTTATCCCTACGATATACGAAGATACTTCAATATAAAATTCAATAACTTAACCCTTTAATGCATCGCGCATAACAATTGTCCCTATCGCCGACAACTACGCATAACAAACATTAATGACAGCCTTCTAAATTAGGTTAAACAGTTGAAGAGCTGCCAATGTCGGTACTATTTCGGAATCAGCGATAGAGTCACACATATTCGACCTCCTTTCCTTATTTATATGACACGATATGTGCTCAAGCATTAACGGGTTTAAGTAACTGTTTGGACATCTTTTTATAACAATGGTCGTAAATCTTAGAAAGTGTTAAGCTAAATGTTGTGTATTAAATTCCTTAAAAAGCTTAACCTTAATATTCAGTAATTAATGTTGGTGTTTGTGCATTTAATCGCTTGTCATTAAAACATGAACTATGTGCCTACATTTCATCAAATCAAACATCATCAAACATCATTACAGATCTCCTCAAAATTCAAGTTAGCCTTCCTTAATCCATATTAATTAATTAAACAATGGATACAACAACACTAATTTAACATAATTAACAAATCTTACAAATGAATGTAACACATTTTCTATTCCAATTCACATGAAGTAAAGTTATGTGATAATTGAAATTTCATCGACCGATTTAGGTAACCGTTTATAATTGAAAACGTTACACACGTGGATAACAAACACGATGCGCCCACCGAACAAGAATTCGCCTCTAAATAAACCTAACTCACGCACCTAACCAATTAATCGAACATGCACAATAACGACTTACAAGCGGTTATCAAATCATTTCGCAATAACAGTGTTTAGGTGTTGCATCTATTATGTAGAACCGTCCGTCCAGGCGTGTCCCTATTACGAGCTACGACTGGTTCTCACAGACGTGCGTAGGAGTCTACCAAAAGCTGTGTTTGCGCAACCAACTCCTCCAACAAATCGGCACAATACTCTCCCGTGAAATAATCAATGCTAATTGTTTGATACAACTGACTAATTAACCGTGAAGGCTTCGATATCATAGAGAACCTTCATCGAAATTCGTACGCAAATGTAGATTCAATTTGCTCGCTCTATGTTATCTTATGCAAATTGTACTATGTTTTATTAGAATTGAATGGAATTAGTTAATGTAGCTCCAATACCTCGACAGGTCTGGATATTGTTTTGGCGTTATAAATCTTAAGCGATACAGGTTACTCGTTTCGAGTTATGTTGCAATCGCAAACCTCAAAAGGTTTAAATATTTATTATTCTGATAGCATCAACGAACTGACATGTTTAAGTAACATGTTCTCTCATAAGAGGGTTAAATAAATTATGTATCTTTACATCTGTATCTCAACATCTCCTTTACACAATAGAAGCAACAGTCATCCTAATGCTCAATTTGTCATCCGAGCTTTCATACTGTATCCGAACACTTGTTTGAGTTCATCGATTTGCGAAATCCCGCCGAACTCGATATCGATACCGAATTCGGTGTTGATAAATAATTCATGTATTTTCGCACAATAGGGTTTGCAGAATCACTTTTATGGCTCGTAATTCGTTGAAAAAGTATCGAAATAAATACGAAATGATTGTCATGCTTACCACATTAAAGCAAAAATATATACTTTGATTGAATATGTTTAAAGTTCTTCAAAAATCGTTAGATGCCTTTTAAAACTTGTTAAGTTTTTTCTGGAAGGCTTGGCATGTAAAAAAAACTGTCAGACTTATAGATTATGACTAATAATTTACATGTTTGATAAGTTTTTTATTTTTATAAGCAGTGTTAATACTATTGTGCAAACCAAATGGATTAAAATATGGTAAAATATAAATGACTATGTTCTTAAATCTTATTTGACAGTTTTATCTTTTAGAAGTGTTAATAAGCTAATGTAAGCTTTCTTTTTAATTTATACATATGATTAAAATATGCTAATGCGTAACACATTACACTTTTATTTATGTTTATTTTTCCCTTTTCTTTGAATTTAAACAATGGGTGAACTATGGGTAGACTGGGACCCATTTTCATTGATAACATAAACGTCGCTTTTTCGTAAAATAACTGTTTACTTTGAAAATTGAACGTGAAATTTTATAGTAAATAGTTGTAATTAGAAAACTGACGTTTACATGTGCGGTGAACGTGGGTCTAATAGGTGCTAGTATTTCGCAAGATTTATGATAAAAGGGACCTATTACTGAACCGAACAGATGACATGCAACACTCATATCTCGATAGTGGGTAATCAATCACACGTAAGTGTGTTACCAGTACATAATATATTATGATGTAACAACATACAAACACATAGTATACGTAGGTATGTACAGTCAACTTCAAGTCAGTGGTAACAGTTTTATAGGAAAATCGTACTTATTATTATTGGTTAAGGTGCATGACAGTTACCACTGATGTGCGGTCTACTGTACCTACATACTACTCTTTGATGTCCCAATTATCCGGAATGATAAACGCATTCAATAATAACGATTAACTCCCATTACTTACGTAACCAAATTAATATAAATTTATAGTAACATAATTTACCACTGACATGAATAAATGGAATTTAGAATGTTAATTTGCGCTTTTTTCCAATGATTTATTACAAATTAATTCTTTGAAGATAGGTGGTTCAAAATGTGTTGTAATATATTTTCCAATTAGTTATAATTTGTGGAACATTAGAGTTAACTAAATAGAGCTGTTAAATACAGACTAATAGCTTATATGTATTAATATTAATGCCAAGAAAAGTGTAAGTACTTATTTTATATTTTTCGAATAGTCGAAAGATCAGTCATTAATGTCATAATCCTCGGGTAAAATACAGTAGATATTATTTATAGCAGTAACATCCTTGATACCTTGATGCCATTTTAAAACAGATTTGGTATATCAAAACTATTATTTATTGAATTTGTACATTTTGAAACCAACAATGAAGTCTAACTAAAGAGAGAGCGACAATACTCGTATAAGGGAAATAATGACAATGATCTGCATAAGTCCTTCATAAAAGCATTGCTAAACGAAGGCCACCCACTCATCAGTGAAAGTTACACTAAAATCAGTATAGCAATTTCCGAGTTTGTACTTAATTAGCCATCTTATATTCTTAGAGCCGTGTGCATCGTACCTTCTTTGTTTTGCTTGAGTAAAGCCCATATATATTTAGTCGTTAGCTTACATCACTGTTATGTAAACGTTTTGACAAGCCTAGTCGTGTCATCTCTATTAATATATTATGTATATTCCAAACCAGTTTACAACGACCTCTGTAATTATCAACAGCAAAAACATTCAGCTTACATACTGCAGGTCATCATAAAGTGGTGTATATGCGTCTTCATTCGTGGGAAAAATGTACGTATGACATTAGTGTAACAAGTTCGTCAATGTTTTATGCAGATATCCAACAGATATGGGTTAGTCGACTACACACGTTTTTTCCAATTATATTTCATAGTTGTTGAAGCCTTATTTAAAGCTGATTAAGTCGCGTGTAACATGTTGATGAATGACTAAACATTAGTAGACGTAATTTATGAAACTGACCTTTTTAACAGTAGAACCTATTTTGCAATACTATTTAGATAAGTTCCCATATAAATAAGGTTGAGTCGTGATAACAATGTGACTGTTTGTTCGATTCGCACGTCCTTAAATGTCGCTTTTTGTAAATAACTCGCCGGTTATTGATCTGCCGTCAGAATACAATGGCAATAACACTGAAATACTGTTATCTGTGTGCTTATATTGCATGAATACGAATTCACACTTTAATCCTTTTGCAAATAAAATATCGGGCAACTATAAAAATAGTTTTAAAACACTTTTGGGAATCTAAAATACAAATATTTATCTTCTGTCTTCAGTTTTACTCGCGTCCCTTGGGAACTACTTGGCATATCCGGATAAAAAACCTATCTATAGCCTTCGTTGATATATGGGCGGTCTAACACTGAAATTCTTTTACAAATCGTATCAACAGTTCCTTAGATTAACGCTTTTAAGCAAACAAACAAACCCTACATAAGTTAAACTTATTAATATAGAGCTATTAAACCAAGTTAACGCCTTACCCGAAACCTACATCAACTCATTAACCTAATTCGGTATTGCGACCGTAGTTCGACACTCAGAACAATAAACCTTCATAATTCGCGAGTTACGTGGGCTGTTCCGAGTCGTAGGGTCATGTCAACCTCGACATTGCCGACATTTGCCGAGGATTTCCGAGGATTTCCGAGGAATGTCGAGGACTGTCGCGACGATCGCGCGTGCTACGAATATAGACATTAAGCGAATTAACTATAGTTCAATGCCATTGTATGGGTTTACCCGTAACAGCTTTTCATTCATTGTTTGTATTCTATTAGAGGTATAATGAGCTTCAAGTACGATGATCCAAGACGAAATGAAAGTTTGCGACGGATGATATGAAAACTCTTTTATTAAAAGGGTAGAAAAGAAAGACTGGTTAATAACTCGATAATTGAATGTACAACTGAGAAAATGTAGGAAAATCGAAAAATAATAGAACAATGTCATTTCACTCTCACAAAAAGTGAAATAATGTAAAAAAACAACAAATAGCTAAGTATTCATCGGAAAGTAAGTGTAGGTTTATGAAAGCCAAAGTCGTCGTAAAATGTTCCATAGACAAAAAAAAAACAATTGGAAGATATTTTTTTTCATCACAAAATAACTACATAAACTTTTCACAAAAAAAAATAGTTCTATATATAGAAACTGACTCACGCATGTACAAACCATTGACAAGAACGTAAACCATTCAAATTCGTCAACATTCCGTATGACGTAACCTTTTACACCATAATATAGGAGACTTTTTCCTTGATTTACGATAAGGAATTTTCGAGAAAACATTCCTAGCATGCGTAATGAAGAATTTGAAGCCTACAAGCCTTAACCGACCTTGATGGCAGGTGTTTCTATGAATTATGTTAATTATGGGCACACAAATGTGTCAAGGAAAACTGATATATTTTATATCCTACGTATATTTAAAATGATAATAGATATACATATTTTCTTCGGTTCTATGAAACTCAATTACCCCCCGTTCCTGAAATCCAAAAACAAACGATATGCGCTTCAAATGTTTTCTGACAGATTATTACCTAAATTAGAAATTCTTGGAATTTTGCTAACGTTCTACTCGTAACTCGTTAGTTTGTGCTAAGCTCGGTTAGTTAAAACTTTCGGTGAAATCTAGGTTTCCAGGATATAATGAAACGTCATGTGTGTTTCATACCATTTGTGTGACTCCAGGAATATTTTCTGTATTATCTCAATTTACCATGAACTACATAATAACGTGTTCTATGCAAAAGTACAGTAATATGTGTTTATATGCGGCAGAATTTGTGAACATGTCAAATCTAGTCTTACAGCAAAATCCCATTTTACTCTCTGATAGTATGAGTAGTGAAAATAGCACATTTTCCTTGCGCAAGTGTATGCGTAGACTGTCACAAGATGATTATTTCCCCATCTTGAATTAGGGCGAACGAGCTCAATCGCAATATTTTCTACACATCTACATCACAATATCCTGCTTCAAGAATGCGACATTACCATGTTACGTTCACCAGTAGGAATATATCAAGAAATAGTTTCGCTATAATTATCATCAACACATTCATTTCAAAAGGTAGGACGCCACTAATTTTTATGTCTAAATAATTACCTACAATCACCCTCATCATCTCCCGAGCCTTTTCCCAACTGTGTTGGGGTCGGCTTCCAGTCTAACAAAATAAGTATCTACCTATAAGTGTTTTACCCGCAATAACCAAAAAGTACAGATTACTTAATAATTAAAGTCTCATTATTCAATAATAATTCCGCGGTTTCTTTGATACCAGATTAATTCAATGATCCAAAAAAGTGACATAATAAATAAAATAACTCGTTGACGACCGGCGGCGCGCATGACTGATTGATCAGCAAAAACATTGACAAGGTCACCGCGGTCACTGTGAGAAGCGACCATCCTCTGAAGGTCGGTACAGGTCTCCAGTGTCACCAGGAAAACCTGATGTAAGTACTAGATACGTCATTAAGTAGCTTGTGTATATATATGCCTATGTAAGTGTGTGATTAACAGGATTACTGACAATGTAAAACTGTTTCAAGAAATTCATTCGTAAACAAAATGGGTATAGGTAAATAAACCATCTTTCAACATCACCTTGAAAGTAAAGCATGTGTAAAGTATGTTTATATTAAAATTGTAACCATCGCTTAAACATAAAATGAATGAAAATTAAATTCCTAAACAGGCACGCGTATAAAACTTTATACTGAAATCTAAAATTCACCTAGCAAAGCATTCTAAACAATTTTCCGCTCGTACTTAACTGCAAGGAAAATCCGCTTTAAAACATATTCCCGCCAACTTCCGCAGGATGTTCAGTGGAAGTATTTCAGCGCTCGAAGTTGTGGGAAATCACGGGTTTTTTATCTTTTTACATAGTCATACTACGTGTACTTATATGTGTCAGCAACTATATAAACAACTTTAGATGTCAGATCTGTTTGAAGCCGACTCGATGAATTTGCATATCGCAGAAGGAAAACTGAAAATTACATATTCCCAGGTATGTTTAATAACCGCAAGGTAAAATTCGAGCCCATTGCAATAAAATATTTTTATTGATATTGCACTGAGTCGTGGAACAAATATTTAATTAATCTGAGATACGATTGAATCACCGGGTTAATGTAAACACAAAACAAAGAGAGAAATCATAATTATTGGCATACCATCACTATGTTTGCACACTTTGCCGCTAAACACTGTTATTACAAAAACAAAACAGTTCTTTTAACAACGGTCTCCATTAGTTTTTAAGTGAAATTCTTGTGGTAAACCGTCATCACGCAAAAATAGATAAGTAAACATACGGGTACATCTGTATAATATTAGTCTTCATACTAATTTGCCATCTTGATCTGAACTACGCATTAATTAATTTTATAATCAGTTAAAATCAAGAACATCAATTTTCGGAACTTTTTGCGTTTACCACGTTTGCAATTAAAATGCTTTATTAATTTTTCATTTGAATCATTAATCAAAGACGGTATGCAATTTGTTCGTTTCAATATAATGTACGCAAGGTATGACTCATACCCAGCGGGGCCCAGCAGGGCCAAGGCCTGCCGGGGCTGCGGGTTGTTCGAAAGAGATACCGCGGCCCTGGTACATAAAAGGCCTATGACGGAACACGACGATTTTAGTCAGTAAGAGTCTGACACTCCCTCACCGCTGCTAACCCACAGCGGGAGGGGTCATTTGATGATTTTACGTCGATAAAAAAAAAAAAAAAAAAGGTATGACTCATAGCATTTATTTCAGATTTTTATTATGTGTTGATAAAGGATTACGTATGTAAAAAATATTGTTATAAAAATGTGCAATAAAACTTGATAAACTCGACATGTAGTGGATTCAACACCTCGGAAACTATCCAGCACGACTTACAAGGTGAACCGGGACAGCAAATTAATGAAGTCCACTTCGGTAGGTAGACATTCTCGCCTTAGTAACGAGGTGTTGTAGCAATGCTAGGTTCTGGTAGTAAATAATCGGGTAGACGCCAACGTCGGCCGTGCAAGGAATGCGCTCAAATGCTCGCTCGACGCCCCTGGCACCGGACGACCGGCTCCTATCGCAGCATTTTAAAACATTACAACGGTAAATTAGGAATTTGAAGTTTGCGGTAGTAGGAAAAGGTCCTAATTATTTTACTACATAAACCGATATATACAAAATCCTCTATCCTACGGTAAATTGCTCTGTTGAGGGAAAAGCTGCTATTATTTTGTGTCAGATATGAATAGATTGTGTTCCGTCCAAAAAAAAAATTACATATATTGCATATGTGTAAGTTTTAGTAAAGATAAAGAGGGTTTGGATTACATGATTTACGAAAAGGACGCATTTCTTTTAATTTTCTTTCGCTTTAATTTTCTTCGAAATAATCAATCTGTTACCATTACATTATCATAAAGATTATGTAGTTAAATGAAGTACATAAGATAACACTTCTTGTTTGAAAGCTCAAGCAAGTCTATTTCCGCAGAAAGTAGTTACCTATAGTAAAACCCGTGGGCGCGCAAACTAATTAGCAAATATTTGTTCAGAGTAAGTGATAATTGTGATTCCAGTCATTAGCGGGTCCACGCGTCATGAATGAAAACATTCCTTGAATGTCGATGACATGTGCTATCCTGTTTGACGTCAATTTATTGTTGATTTTTATAAACTTGCCTTACGGACTGTCTTTAGTAAAAAAGTGCTGGGAACTTCTATGGCTTCGATATAACCCAGAACCACTCCAATACATTGACCCTTAAAAGCTTAAAATTTTAATGATATCATTATGACATCATCCTACAGGTTGATACGACAAAATCCAACCCAAAGTTACAACACATCCTATCAAAATAAACAGTCTAATCCCACTAAGTTCTAACTTGTTACATCGTTATTACAGTTCACTAATTGCGAAATAATCTCACCACACACAGTCGAAATCCAAGTTCTAATAACTTAGTTCACCCGCATACACAGCATGGCAACTTAATGCGTTTATAAGAACTTATTTCCTTCAACCAGCTAGGTAAACAAGAAACATAGCTTAGTAACATAGTTTCTTAGAAAACGATTGCTTATCATGCACGGATGTGACTAACATAAATCCTGTCCGAGTTTTTACGATTATTAGTCTTACTTCGTTGTTATGTACAAATATACATGACCACATGTGGCGTTGTGTCAATTGTAATCATACAAATATCGATACTGCTGCATAGAAAATATAGATTATAATTGCCTGATCATTTCTGTGTTGACATCGGCTTCAGTGCATATAAAAACTATGCCTTCGGTCCAATCGTATTATCTGAATAATCAAACATCATAACAGTCTAATTAAACATTCGAGAACAACTATTTACCTGTACAAATATGGCACAGAGTTTTTGTCTGTTTGTTCCATGGTAATCTATAAAAAGCTTCGTAAATAAAGGTGAACCTTTATTCGCTTCGGGTCATTTAATATTAACAGCGCATCAACATTTTGTCTTTCACGCGTTTTATTTTAAGTCTTCTTAAGATTACACCTGCTGATATATGTGATTAATTTATTATTTTCCTTTTTGTTCCCGTTTTCTTTTTAAGTATTCATCGGCGTATCGTACAACTTAAAACGAGATCCAGGTACCGAAAAGAGAACAAAAATTTAATTACCAAAGCGATCCCAATGGCACGCTCTTGACTTCGCACCTAATGTCAAAGATCAATGTACTGAAAAAGCATTATTTTATTATCTTTATAACAATACATTTGTGAGTGATCGACAAAGATGCGCCTACGCACTTCTGACAAACAAACCGCTGCTATTATACATCAATCTAATATAATAACGCCTCCGCCAATGTTTTGTGTCCCTTTTTTTGTCAGTTTATGACTAATAATTATGTCGAGACGCATAAAAATAATAGTTCTGTAATAATAATAGCGTGGTCATGATTATTATGATACACTAATGGCTTATTTATGCCATCTGATGTATGTTAAACATATTGTATATTACGAAAAGCTATATACATAGTTTTTCGTGGATGTAATATTTGTTTAACCTTTGCATAGGTATTACAATTTAATGATTCAGTAATAAATGGCTTCTACTTCAATGAAACTAGTTAATAATTATTCTTTGCGTTTAATAATAATTATTGTGTAATTATAATCATACCAAAAAATAATTAGACAACAAAGATTTAATTTCTGTACCCAATTTACTCCTCTACAACAATAACTCAAAACATATAAATTCCCCTCTTTTCAAAAGTAAATAAATACTTGTGATCAAGACCAGCAACTATGCGCAGACACAATGGTCGTCGCGGATAATGCGATAACACAACGGTTACAGCTGATCGCTTGCCTTGGTACGCTTAACTGCGTACGAGTCCGAAAAACTATCGATATATTTCGATTATCGTTACCCAAATAAAATCGATATTTTTACAATGTTTCTTTTTTTTTTCAAATAACACTAAAAGCTTATTAATGTTGATAGCAGCATATACATTTTAAACAAACTTCAAGAAAGGAGTTTCTCAGTCTGAGCAGTATGCTTATATGTATATTTGTGCGCGATTATCACACATTTGGCTGAACCGATTTTAATGTGTTTCCAGCATAGTATTTGTCAGACTTGCTTGAATGATTTTACCTCATCACAGATTATAAGTTTCAATTCTCTGAACCTATTCAAAGGAACAAATCAGCTGTAATACGCTCCTAAAATTTAAGGTATGTTTAACAAAACAAAACTATCGATACTTCCAATTCGATACAATACTCGTTACAGCTGATCGGTTGTATCGGTATGTTTCCTGCGCCCGCGCCGCTAGGCCGCGACATCCGTCGCACGCGCTGTCGAAAGGCGCATACGGTTTTAATTGACTTTATAATTAGAAGGCTTTACCTATGTAATATACCATGACAATATAGGTACAAAATTGGTAAGAATTCGTAACTTCATTAAGTTCAACTTTTGGTAATTAAATGACTTTATTTAACTTGCATTGCACCCTGATTGTCCTAAAATTACACCAATACATTATCACAGATTGACATATAAAAACGTCTTTCGCCTTATTGTAGGGAATATTTATATGAAGTTATTTAAGGCAACAGATGTTTTATTATAAAATCTAGGAAATTTTTAAACTTATTAATTTATTTACACAGATATTTACAATACATATTTACAATAAAAATCAAAAACTATCCTAGTAAAACAAACAACTAAAAAGCGTCTAGGAAATTGGTTACTTTATTACAAGACTAGCTGTTGCCCGCAACTTCGTCTGCGTGGGCAATATAGAATAGTCAAAATACTACTTATCCCGTAGGTGCATTCTTTCACGTGACAGTATAATTAGGATTTGCACTCAGCAGTCGCATAGATTCATTGATCAAGGTTGTATTGTGGATGTGACCATTTATCTAAACAAAAGAAGTAAAGTTTGTGACGTTGTGAATATCTCTGGATCTAGTCAGCCAATTTGGAAAATTATTACCTATGGTGCGTAAGTAATTTTCACAGGAAACAGTTATAATCTATGTCTATATGCTTTGATCTCAGTGGCGTGCACTTGGAGAGGCCTATGTCCAGCAGTGGACTGCGATAGGCTGATGATGATGATGATGATGATATGCTTTGAGTCTGACAAAGCTGTCATTTGTACATTTTCTGCAGCTGCTCCGACTAATCAGAAGCCAGAAAGTCTGTCAGTTTTACCATGGATATCGGCTTGTGTAGTTGACTGGATTGAAGATAGGTATATAGGTAGTCGCTCCAAGCAAAATATTGCTACTCAAACAGATTCGGTGACTTGAAGCCAACACCAACATAGTTGGGGAATAGCCGGATGGATGATAAAATGAGTCATCATCATCAGCAGGCGCATAGGGTAGGATAGTTTCACTACTGGGGAGAAACACTTGTATGACGGGGATTTTCTGTGCACTTACTCACTATGGTAAGGCTGACCCCACATTAGGCGCGCGCGATCCTCGGGCGTGTGAGTAGCGCGGGCGTCGCGAGCACGCTGCATGAACGTCGCGTTTTGCTGCCCTGCGGCATGTGTGAAGAGTGCAAGCGACGCGGCGCTCGAGTTGCGTTCTTACCCCTGCTATCCCCGCCACCCGCTAAACGCCTTAGCAGTTAAACGTCAAGGAGAACGGCGCGTGCGCGCCGCGACCTCGCTGTAGGTAAATGCCGCAGGGCCGCAAAACGCGACGTTCATGCAGCGTGCTCGCGACGCCCGCGCTACTCACACGCCCGAGGATCGCGCACGTCTAATGTGGGGGAGGCCTAAGCCGGGACTCCACCGAAATGTTTGCATTAGTTCACGAATAGGCAAAATGTACGTATCTGTGAGAGTCCACTTCATGTGTTCGTACTTGAAACCTGCAGTTTTGCCAAGATTTTCAAAATGTACGCTCTCAATTTGTCATTTCTTGGTGGAGCCAGCAAATCAAAAGAAACAGAAGTGTTGTATACTGGGCGTCACTACCGCACACCAGAAAAATTTCGCTCTTGCGTTTATATACCATATTTTGTGTCACACGTAAACAGGACGACAGTAAGTAAAAAAAGTCCACCGAAAAACTTTCAAAGATCTGATGAACGAACAAATCAGACCTGACTTGGTCAACTGGGGCCAATCAGAGCTCTATGAAGCGATCATATGCTTTGGCTCCTACTGTTATTGTGGTTTCTGAAAATTTATTCACCTCATTCAACGATGAATGTAATTCTGATGGTACTATTAAGAACACTTGCTTAGCGCAGAAGCTGACGTTGGCAGGTCGACTCTTTTGACTTCTCGAATAGGATACCATTGGTTTTTGTGCAATGTACACCTGCAATGCATAGGATAGGATACAGGTGGATAGGATTTGCAACAGAAAACAATTCTGTCTTTGTGATTGAATGACATCAAACGTAGTTTTATATAAAAGGTGTTTTTTTAGACTTGGCTCGGGTCTTACTGAGACTGTTCGTAATCGTGACCAGTGTATTTGCGATCAGAAGTTGAAAGTAAGCATGTCTCTGGTATGCGACGCGCAATTTGTGCGTTTTCAGACGCATAAAGCATTTTACGTGTGTATGGTATTAAATCGAGAAAGCTCCCATTTCTTATCTGCACTTTGTATCTGGGCTTGTTCTTAAAGCTACAGAATCCTACATTACCTACCTACCTCACGCTTAGCAGCACTTGCGAGAGACAGATCCTCCTATCTTCTAGGATTAAGTTTACATACTTTGCATCAGAAAAAATAATGAAGGTCTACTTAATACTATTCACTCAAAGTAATTTGTTTTAAGGCCACCACATTAGTGGAAGAGAAGCTAAACTATGTTTATGAAAAAATCCTGATATAAACTCCATCTGTAACTTTAAATGATAATTAATTGTTATACTAAAGTCATCATTTTTGACATAATATTCAAAAAATAATTTAGATGGCACCGTTTTAAATTTGGCTGAGAACTATTATTTTCCTTTCATCAAGGTAATAATTATAATTGGATTTTGATGTGGCACGGCAAACTGACAAACACTATTGAAATGTCTATCGAAAAATTACACTACGTGTTAAAATATGGTGAATTACGGAAAATACACAACTCCATCTGTTGAAATAATAATCCTCTATAAAGAATGTATGGTAATTTATTGTCATTTACCACCTCGCTCCTTTGACAAATTTTATGTATTTTATTTAACACAGATTACCACAGATGGAGCTACTTTAACCTTGGCTAAACACAATTTTCATTTTTTTTTTCTTCCGAAGTTACTTATGAAGGTGTGATTTTCTGTGTAAAGGTTAATAATAGGCCGATCAACTAATATAAGTACAACATCCAAATGTACAGTTTTGACAAACAGATTGCGTGTCGTAATATTTTACATCTTGAATTCACAAAATTAATCATATCTTTTGATAGAGTGAATCGATTTCGATGAAACAAAAACTAAGTAATACCCCAAGTTTCGTAGAATTTTTGTATATAAGCATTGTCTGCATTGAATTCGTAGATTTTACGTGAATCCCGAACGAACAAACAGATAAACAGACAAAAATGACAAAAATGATGGAAATGGGTTCTGTTAGTTATCCTTTAACATGCTGGCTATTTTTTTTGCCAATTTCTTCAATGTACAAAAATTACTTTTCTACAGATTTATTATATGTATAGATTATTTTTATTGACAATAAAGAAGATTTAATCCTCATCAGGAAATTAGTCGCACCGATGTTCAAAGCCATATAAGCTACATCTTTTTATGCGTACATAAAATTAATTGACTAACTAACTAGCTTATGTAAATAGTTTAACATAAACTATGGTATGTTAATTTCCATTAGTAGGAAAATGAAGTAATCTCCGTATTGAGTAAAATAGTCTTGTACATCGTACATATATGGCGATTAGAGTTACTTCCAGGAGATGTTTCATAGACTTCCTTGGATCAGTCATCCATACGTCTTAATGGAAACATACTACTGCAGTTTGTACATACTTATTTCATGCATCACAAAATAATACGTGAAATATATATATTTAAAATCGCATTTTTGGAAGACCCAATACCAAATTTTGAAAATTGCGACTTCGATCGCCGAATGGATTTAAATTTTCATTCGATGCGACATTCCAACAATTCATTTCGATAGGATACGATCGAATGACCATAATTAAATCATCAATAAATGAATGAAGAATAAACCAGTGCAATTAAAGACCTACTTAATAGTCTAATACAATATCCAATAAACAAGGCGATAGATTCGCAGCGATTCTCGCTAACGCTTCAGGAAACAAACATTAACATAATCACATACACAATGTGAAGGCATTATGGTAATATTTCCACCTAACCTGCCACCTAGAGCGACACCTACGTCACTGAACATTATGTTTCACATACCATTCATACGTTATGTCATTCCTAAGTACATATATCCACTTAAACGAAAATGGTACCGGAAAATCTTCGAAAATGCGTCAGTACTCCTTATTCATCCATCTATACACCTATTGTTTCTGTATTAATAATCCACCTGTTACAAGTACTCATTATAAATTCTGCCTCATCACATAAATATGTACCGAGTCGTTTAATATAATTGTTGCCATCAACATGTGTAATTGATACAATCTTCACCCCACAAAAAATGTGTAAAGACCTCTAATGCCGTGTAGCTGTTATCGCATGTATAATTAAGTAGTTACAAACCTCCGTTCAATAAAAAAACTACACGTAAACTTCACAATTTATACTACAAAACAGCGGCACCGTTTAAAAACTTTCAGTCACTTCACTGAAAACAATGAAAATTATTCACAGATTAGTAAAATTGTAGTTACACAAACTATGCTAATGATGGCACTAACATTCCGACACGTACGGGTTTATTGTTTTACGTTTAACAAGGACTTTTCATTCAGAAAAATGTGTAAAACGTATCGGTGGAAATCGATGGTGTTGATCGATCGCACACGCGGTCGCGAGCGAGAGGGAGACACTACAGTATGACACGGCGGTGGCGCGCCTCGTGTACCGCGCAAGAGTGGGGGCCGCGAGGACTAACATGGAAAACTGCGTGGACGCAGCCTTACAGTGACGGACTGAGGCGACCGAGGCCCGTGCCGTAGCATATCGGATTGGCTACGAGCCCGGAAAATTGCCCATCAAATTATTGTGCAGTTTTTCAGCACTGTCTGGCTTCTTATTAACGATACCACTTAAAACTGATGCGTTGTCATGATATTTGCGATATGACGGTTTTTTTTTTTATTATTCAGGCTAGGTTTTAATTTTAGCTTGGTATTCAATTTATCACAATTACAAAATCGTATAATTTTGTTTTTACAGAACAATTTTATGTTTTACACGGCTGAAAACTGGGAATTCTAATTAAATGAATAAAATTATGTGCATGTTACTGCAGAATATACCACCCCACGTTTGTTACCTGACCAAATTCATAACAGTCACAAATCTCAACACAAACATTTGTTACCTATTCGTTTAATCCGGCCCTGGATTACAACTTTAATATCTTATTTAAATTAACTGTCGGTATTTCGCATTAAGTTTTGCTATGGGGAACAATCTGGTTATTCTACATTTAAAACTGGTTTGATCAAAAACATCTTTATAGTTTTTGCTTTACCTGTGATGATCGAATAAACGGCGTTAATTCTATGAAAAGCTAAAAAGTTACATCATATTAACGGCTTAAATATCCTTCTTAGAAAAATATTATTAGTATGGTAATAAAATCGAGCACAAGTTAAAAAATCATCAAATCTGAATAAAGGTACGTTATAGTTTTTAACAACTAAACATTTACCTACTACTTACTAGGACTGTATAATTTACAATCCGCATTAAGAGAGCAGCTCAAAACCCACACACATCATTATGTTCAGTAGCAAAAAATACAAGAAGTAAGAAGTCGTTCAATATGCCACCCTCGATTGACTCAGCAACAATGTAATATGAATTGCCTTTTAGAAAACAAAAGAGAATCATATCGTCCAGTACTCACAAGGGTAGGTACTTTTAAAGGCATAATTCATAATATCTGAGTTTTTTATAAACATAATTAAAATAGGAAACTTATCCGGAAGTCGCACTAGGTGGAATAAACACAAGGAACTATGTTCTAAAATCGATCTCAGTGGCGTGCACTTGGAGAGGCCTATGTAAAGCAGTGGACTGCGATAGGCTGATGATGATGATGATGATGACTATGTTCTAAACAATGTTCAATCTGGTATAAATTATAATAGAACGTTTATTGAGAAGAGAAAAAGTTAGCACTCTCAACACCTCGCACCGAAGCCTATTTTTAAAAGTAGGTACGTCCAAATAGATACTACGCAAATCAAAAACAATATTTGTAAAAAAGCTCAGGTAAAGTTTACCGCAATTTACGCCGAGGTATAAGCGTTAACAACATGTTTAAACATTACTAATACGGATGTGTATTCTATTAATTTTAACATTAGTAGAGATCATCGCCTTTTTGACATACAAACATACACTAACATATCCATCAACGTATATGACGTCACAACTAAAAAGCTATTTAAAATCTTAGATTAGTAAGCAAAGAATACATGGATATAATAAAGTAAGTATAATAAATAACATAACAATTTAAAGTTGATTTGGAGGATATGTCGGGGAATTATTGTTTAAACATATACTTAAGCGATTAAATGACTAAGGTAACATTCACAAGTGCAACAACTAGGTAATTACAGGTTAACCCCACATGCATTTGATATAAATAATATAAGTACAGAGTCCATTTCCGCCCGTCGCATTCCATAAATATGACATAACGCTTCCAAACGCCTAATAGTTCAACATCCACAAAAGCCGACTTACAAAATCCACCATCACTAATTCACCTTAACTATAATAGAGTAAGAAACTAGCAAAAGAGGTAAATTTAAGGCCGGCAATACACGGACCACTTAAAGCAATCAAAGGCGACAGCTTCAAGCTGTAGACCGCCCGAATCAGTGGCAACTGTTCGAGCGGTTCGTGTATGTGTGTCCATAGAACTCTGCAGTTCACTTTGCAGTCGACAGCTTGAAGCTGTCGCCCCTGACTGCTTCAGTCGGTCCGTGTATTACCGGCCTAAGACGGTTCGGTGGGAGGGACGGCTGCCCACCGGTCTTGTTTATCACCGCGGCCCCAGATGCATGCCAATGAGGCGTGGGCGCACTTTTGCATAAACATTACCAACTATGTCATAATCCACGACGCCAGTATGCAGTACTGTTTCCTTCAATCGACTTGTCTAAATATAGTCGTTTGCTAGCTTTGTTACGATTATGTGTGTAGATTCAGAATGTATCCTCTTAAAATGTGATACAAATATCTGCTCTGCATTTTTTTTTTGCATATGTAAGTGCGAATTTTTATTGTCGAAGTGTTTTAACCTTTTGATTTTAGCTGTTTTGACTTATATGTATTCATCAATATATATATTCATCATATATATTTATCATCTCATTACTTGTATCTAAATGACCCCTATCATTCAGGGTTACTTTTTATTGGTTATAATATACCTGCGCAAAAAGCAGAAGTAGTTTAAGTCAAATGTAACTCTTTGTATGTAACTCTAGAACAAACAAGACCCATTCCCTTATCAGATTTATCAACCTAATGGTTTTATCCACATCAACCAGTCATTAAGAGAAAAAAAAATATATTTATTTATACAACAACATCATCACTATCATTACAGGTTTCCCTAATGCAATAGTGTGGTACAAAATTATTAATATTTTCATTGGCAAACTGTGATTTTTGCGAAAATATTTCAATTTGAAGTCGACAGTCAAGGAAACAAAAGAATTTATACAAAGAAATCACTGCGAATAGAACTCAATTATCCAAGGAATGGAATGTCTTGATGATAATGTTATAACTTCGTCGCGGATTTTAGGTAGGTGTCAGCTAAATTGGCGTCTAGCGATCGCCCACATGCTACATAAAATTACCATAATATTTAATACAATACCAGGTATCGAATTATATTGTGCGCTTATATTGTCCTCAGTTTCCGGGATCAAGTATACCAGACATAAAACAGGCGTTTTATTAGAACCATCAGGTTAATCGTTCACAGCCCACTATAGTAACTATTCCGAATTGCGAAAATCATTTCCGTACCTACTCCTCCGTACCTTCCTCAATCCTCAATATTTTTTTCTTCTGTGTTATGTTAGCTTATTTATCATTTACAATCAACAGAGGCACATTATAGAGGAGGACTTTTATTTTAGAATTTTATTCATTTCATGCACATGTATGTCAAATTGACGTTTCATCAAATCTATGTTTATCAACTTGAACGCCCATTTCAGCTAAGTAATCAAAAAATCACCATTTTGAAATCATCATAACGGTCCTTCCAGGTACCCGGCAAGGGTTTCCCATCTGTATCATTAAATTTAGACTACCTATTATGAATAACCATTGACTGTCTCAAAAAACGGCACTATTTCCCCTTCATCAGGGAAATATCCATTAGGTATACCTGCCGACTGTTGACACAAAATACCCAAATGACCTACCACAAAGCTACATTATAACAGTCAAGAATCACTGAGTCAGTGCCATCATTTGTCGTGGTCCTTTTACGAGTCCTACAAATGGACATCAGGCATATCTTGATGGACTGTAGCTAAGCGATAAGCTTGAGAAAACATTTCATTTGCAATTCCGAGACGGACGTGTGTATTTTGTATTTTCCTTACAGATAATGGGAATCTGCCGACAAATGGTGACGATGCTGAATCTTCTCTTGCTTGGGTTTATTTGGTTTTAATATTCAAAAAAGATTTTTATAAATGAGTGTCACGAACTTTGTCTTCAAGTATTTTGAATAATGTTTTAATTTTTTAACTGGCAAAATAACGTTTTATCAGCACGTGACATACTTTTAGTTATGTTTAAAATTACACATTGTGCCCTGTAAAAAAGTCGTAATGTAAAGTGACTATCTAAAGTATTCATTGTCCTAAATATTATTACTCGTACGTAATAGGAAACAAATTACATTCTTAAATAAGTATTAGGCACAATAGACACATTATAATCCTTGGCGCGTCAATGCGCAATAAACGCTCACCATCGCACTAATCATTTATTGAGAGCACATGGAAACTTTATTTTTATATGCCTGTCTGCAAAGGACGGCTTCAAATCGTGTTATTTAGGCTTAAAAATACAAAGAGCTTTCCATAGACCTAAAATCCTATAAACTAACATGCCTACATTTATTATGCTTATAAATATTCTTCACTAAGAAATCCTTTGATAAGTAAAGTTATCATTGCTTTTATCCATAAAATTATTCCTACACTTATAAAATTAAGGTAGACTGTATCACAATGTTCTAGTCTGTGAATATTAATGTCGACATCCGTAACGCAACGTGTTCAAAATACGGTACATGAAAATACAGCGACAGTTTTAATGACTGCTTCAGTTTTAAAGGGACTTAACGACTTCCTGCGACTATTAATCTTGAAGGCATTCTGTTAATTGACACCAATAGGCGACGTTTGTCTTTTAAACGCATTGAACCTTCGATGTATTACATTATACATACTGTTGTAATATGTACTTTGATCACAGTACTTGTTTGTCTTGTAATGGATTCAAAAGATGTACCTCTTAGAGAGAGCAAGAATGTACGCAAACACAGGTGGTTTCTGAGTTACAAGAATTTTAGAAACAGATGCTGAAATAGAGAGCTCTAAGGTTCGTTATGTGGTTTGACGCACCTGCAATACAGATTCTTCTTAACTATTGCAATATCCAATATCCATAAAATCGTTAGTCAGCGCAGGACCATGTGGGTGGATTACTCCTGAAAATAATAGTCTAGGAATTAATACGGTCTGACATTCAAAATGGATTATAATATGTTTAGAAAACAAAAGGCCATATTGTAGCCCATGCCATAGTTAAATAATACAATAAAGTATCAGGCTTCTTACATATGTAGAATGTACTAAGCTCACCTAATTCGTAATCTACTCCAGAAATCCCTTATTGAATGAGCAACAATAGCATATTACAATCTGCCAACCCTTATAGCCAGAAGTATCTCTACGTTATAAACAAAGTAAGCACTTAAATTTTTTCCAGTGTATGACCATTTTGAATATAATTTGGGCTTGGTAACGACGTCTACCGGCTAATTGGACGTGGGTAGGGTTTTTTATCTCTCTTCACATAATTTTAGACTTGTTCGTTTGTAAATAATTTGAATGTAATAGGTACATTATGTTACATACGCGCGTGTATCACTGTGGAAAAGTACATCGTTATTGAATTATTTGCGTGAGACGACACCGTAGTGGCAAGAAATTAGATATTTTATTTTAACCGACTTGGTAAAATGGAGGTTCTCAATTCGTTGAAATTTTTTATTTTATTTGTTGATTACAATCTGTACTTACTTATCTATACTAATATTATAAAGAGGAAATCTTTGTTTGTTTGTTTGGTTGTAATGGATAAACTTAAAAACTACTAGACCAATTTTAAATATTCTTTCACCATTAGAAAGCTATATTATCTGCGAGTAACATAGGCTATTAATTTATGGCGGTGCGGGCAGTAGCTCCCGCGGGACGCGGGTGAAACTGCGGGAAAACGGCTAGTGTAAAATAATACCATATATTAAACTCATATACGAAGAGCTATTACGTAAAGTTTATACGTATCTATATAGCTTCTATGTCCTAATCTGCGATAAGCATCGACATGATGAATCTTTCGCAATGCTCCTACATCCTCCGTTGGCATCATCTATAATTATGAGACATTCTTAAGAATAATATATGTCGGAGGCGAACATGGATGGCACTATCGTCCGACATCAGTTAGGGTAATGAAGCAAAGAGATAACTCAAAGAAACTCAAACACTCACACTCAAAAGTCAAACGTTTATTCAAATTAGTCAGAACAAAAGACAGCCCCCAAAACGCCCGCCCTTCGCCACTTCCTATGTGTTTTGGCTTGGGGAGAAGAAGTGGCGGAACAAACTCCCCAGCAACACATGTCTGTCTGTTAGGTTAGAAGAACCTTTACACTTTAATTTCAAAAGACACTTTACACACTTTACAATATGGATCTACAACAGTACTACAACACTAGGCAATAACACTAGGTACACTACACGTAACGAAAGGCAGTATCGAGATGTGCGCAGCACGACGCCTCGACCAAGACTGAGCTCCGCGGACGCCACGCCGACCACCACTACTCTGCCAAGCGCGCCAAAATGTTGTTTCACCGGAAACGCCACCAGAGGGCGCGCTTGCGTGACGTTTAGTGTCCGTACTATTGACAGTCTCCGACACGGCCATCCTGCGTAGACCCACGTCCTCGTGGGTTAATCTGCAACAACACAAACACAGCACAGTATGCACAGTACAACCTCGGCCACTCCTGACCACTATGTAGCACACAGGCTACCAACTGCCACACAGGCTCCTAACTGCCACACAGGCTCCTAACTGCCGCACAGGCTCCTAACTGCCACACAGGCTCCTAACTGCCACACAGGCTCCTAACTGCCACACAGGCTCCTAACTGCCACACAGGCTCCTAACTGCCACACAGGCTCCTAGCTGCCACACAGGCTCCTAGCTGCCACACAGGCTCCTAGCTGCCACACAGGCTCCTAGCTGCCACACAGGCTCCTAGCTGCCACACAGGCTCCTAGCTGCCACACAGGCTAGTCATTGTCAAGTTTGTCTGATCAATCTAAACATTTTCAATGCAATAGAATGCTTTCACCTTGTGCGATGACATGCGATGTCCTGGCCTGCCGCAACTCATACGGCCTCCACGACGAATCCGGGGGAGGATGACGCTCCAAACAGCAACTGCAGCGCACCTCGCGCGCCGCTTGACTAGTGGACCTCGTCCTGTTCTCCAGGCTCGGTTCACCTTAGATGTTATCGGGTTTCCACTCAACACTTCAACGCGCATGACGATGCGCACATCGCTATGGCGCGCAGTACAGCAAGGCTTTCGCGGACGTGAAGCCACGTAGATGCACGAGCACCAACACTCCGACCTTACGATGACACGTCAGGCTCCTGGCAGCTGGGATGCTCCGCAGTAATTTTGTCGCCAGATTGCACAATAATCACCGTCATTGTTGAAACCATAACCGTGGTTACTATAACCTCCATATCAAAATTCTGATGTTCCCTTATTTTCTTCTCCCAGTAGGTTGGTATTCAGCCTGTGCCTATCGTGCACTCAGAAATCCAGAAAGTTTGTCTTCACGTGGCGAATTCTTCCGAAACTAATCCACCATCGGCCGCCACACATCACTCCGAACGAGCACATCACTTTTTCACTTTTTCACTTTTTGAACAATGGCATGGCAATCCTTAACACACGTGGGCATTCGGATTGCATCCCACTTCTGATGTCGGAGGCGAACATCAAGGATGGCACTATCGTCCGACATCAGTTAGGGTAATGAAGCAAAGAGATAACTCAAAGAAACTCAAACACTCACACTCAAAAGTCAAACGTTTATTCAAATTAGTCAGAACAAAAGACAGCCCCCAAAACGCCCGCCCTTCGCCACTTCCTATGTGTTTTGGCTTGGGGAGAAGAAGTGGCGGAACAAACTCCCCAGCAACACATGTCTGTCTGTTAGGTTAGAAGAACCTTTACACTTTAATTTCAAAAGACACTTTACACACTTTACAATATGGATCTACAACAGTACTACAACACTAGGCAATAACACTAGGTACACTACACGTAACGAAAGGCAGTATCGAGATGTGCGCAGCACGACGCCTCGACCAAGACTGAGCTCCGCGGACGCCACGCCGACCACCACTACTCTGCCAAGCGCGCCAAAATGTTGTTTCACCGGAAACGCCACCAGAGGGCGCGCTTGCGTGACGTTTAGTGTCCGTACTATTGACAGTCTCCGACATATATATATATATCGGATAAATATATCTTTGTGTTAACTTCGTCTAAACGCCCACTTCATGCCTAAGGCCCCAGTCTCGATTGAAAGCAATAACTTATAATTTCTCGGTTATTAAACTTTTGTATTAATCAAAACGTATTTAAGATTGATCAATGATAACGCTCGTTATTACTTTTATGAAAAAAATTACATGTACCATTATTGTTCTTTTCTTCCAAAGCTGGTTATCCATTCGGGCTTTCCTAGAAATCTATTTTTAACAAACTTGATATCCGGGATTTCAGAATAATAAATGCTCTAATTATATATTGTGACACACACCCTTGAGCTACCCTTCCATTGCCTTGGAGATGACTACGCCTCATCTTCTTTCCAACCAGCAAGAAAATATAAAACAACAACTATGCAACTATGCCTTACACCAATAGTGACGGCACCATAGATTTCTGGACGTATGAGTGGAATGAATCGCATGTAAACGAAGAACACATATAAAACAAAACTAACTCAAACATATCGCTCCTTTAAGCAATAACAACATACATTTAAGTGCTAATTGTTTCTATACCTTCTTAACCTCTTTTCCTAGCCTTGGCAACTGAGTTACGATAGTTTATTGCTCATTGTACGAGTGTTTGACCAGCTGACGAAAGTGAGATGCGCGGGAGTGTGACAACAGCCCGGTGACAGACGAAAGGTCACAACCACGTTAGTGTTTGTATTTCGTATTGTTTTTATGTCGTGTCATAATGTAAGTGTTTGATGTTCACTTGTTCGGTTTGCTTTGCGATTTTACTTTCGCATGTAGTTGTTTGTCGATGGGGTAATTTTAGTGTGTTAATAAGTTTTTACATTATGTTTCCAGAGTATGATTTAAAGCTATATGAAGAAATAATGGATAATAGAGTATAGAGGCTTCTTAAGCTCTGTAAGAAGCAGGCTTTTGAAGAAAAATAAAGGGTTAAACCATCACCAATACGTTTTCATAATAAACAAACTCATAGGTGTTCTTAATCATAACACCTTCGTACTTATAAGTAAGTACAATATTTTTTATAGAACTTGACCTATGGTCTCGCAATAAACCACAAGAAATCCGCTTGACATCCCTATTATTATTTTAATATCTGCCTACTATAAATAATGAATCAACTTGAAATAATCACGTGATAATTGTATGTTGTTCTGTCCTTGCGATACCAAATAGAGTGATGAAGTGTTAAAATTGGATAAGGTGGACGAAATCTCGCTATCTACGGATCTGTTAGCAATCAAAATAACTGACTACACTTCTGACTTACGTAATAATCATCCATTTATACTTATAAGTGGACAGCCTACCTATTAAGAGTGAGTAGGTTTTAACTGGTTAGTAAGACATTCATTTTATTAGCAAATTCCTTCTAGAATCTTCCGTAATTGTTTTACTATTTCCCGAATATAATTTTCACTCAAAGTATGATAGATTTAAGAAGTCCATCAATATCATGCAGGTACTATAGTGGTTCTAGTTTGAGTCCTAAATTAAGCTGGTACAGACAATTTTCTCAAGTGTACTATGACAATTTTAAAAGTACATTTTGGCTCAATTTTTGGTAACCTTTTATCAAGTTAGGGTTACAAAACCAATTTTTGAAGTGTTCTATCCAAGGGCATGTTGGTTTCCTCTCTGTTTTCCTTTCACGTTTTCTAAGTAACTATGGTGAAATAGCATGCAGTGAGTGCGTGTCGAGGGCATGGCAGGACCGTCTTCCGTTAATACTTAAAAATGGGTGCGACATACGACCTTGTAAAGAACTTCACACTCTTCAATATTAAGTAATGTGTTACGGCACTCAGCTTGTAAAGTTCTCTAACACTACTTTATCCTTAATGTGACAAGGTCTTAAAAGTAGTTAAACATTTGGAGCTATCGAACTATTCGTAAAAATATATTCCTCTATCAAAGCAAACATTGAACGTAGGTTGTTTGACCACGATACGCAAAATAATTTGGCAGTCATAAAATTACCCGCCAACAGATATAATATTCAAATTCAATCTACATAATTCGATAAAACCAGTACTGTAAGACCAGATAAATACGTAACTTACTACTTCGTAGATTAACAGGTTTTATTCGTATAAAATTATATCTTAACCAAATCTGTAGGTAATGATACCTTTGAAGACTACTGAGCAAACATTTTACATCGACATTATAATTAGGGCAGAGCTTTATATGCAATTATTTGATGCGTGTAACAATAACATTTACATATGGGTATGACCGCTAGACGACTAGTGGCCAGTTTCTGAGAAGGTGCTCCCTTATGGGCAGCTTATTAAATATTATATCTACCACTCAAGGGTGCTCAGGATCCTCAAAAACCGAACATATGTTATTTTTCACATAATCTTGACTATTACTATATGTACGATAATGTATGGTGCTTTTTCACTTATATTATTTTAATTCTCTTACTTATGAGTTATGACGCATGTGCCTACTCTATACCTACGTAATATTGTGGTACCTTTAGTTAATTAAACCTATTAATTGTAACTGGTAGCCGGATCGTGAGACTTCAATCACATAACGAATTAATTTCACTTTAACTAAAGTACAAATCGTATAAAAGGAAATTAATAGCTATTAACATGAGGTACGTCATTGATTAAGTTATTAGATGTTGCAAAAAAACGTGCGTTTTACTAACCGACGGATATTTTCGTTGAAACCTGTTTATGTTTCCGTTGTTACATGGTCCTTATTCAATGCTAGAGACAAGGGCTTTGGACTATAGATTCACTGGCTGATTCTGGAACCGATCCTAAGACTTGAGTGCCTCATTATAGTCACTGGTTCCTTATAGAGTCAACTGCCTCGTTGGTCTAGCTGTCGCAAGTGCGGCTGCTGAGCACGAGGTCTCGGGTTCGATTCCCGAGTCGGGCCGAAATCGCTTTGTGGGTTTTAGAAGACTTTCACAAAGCAGCCCGGAGCCTGGAAGTTGGTGATTGATACACCCGTGCATCGGAGAGCACGTAAATGTCGGTCCTGCGCCTGATCTCTCTCCGGTCGTGTCGGATTGCCGTCCCATCGGATTATGAGAGTGAAGGAATAGGGAGTGCACCTGCGTCTGCGCAAATGCTTGTGCACTATAATATGTCCTGCACAATTGGCTGATCTCCTTAAATGAGAACAGCCGCCGTAGCCGATAATCGGCTAGGAGGACATCATCATAGAGTCATTAGGTTGTACCTAGTCTAACAGCGCCAAAATTGATATTTGTTCTGCCACAGTCTAACGTTTAAACATTTTGCAAAATTCAAACTGCGTCTTATAGCCAAATATGGGACGCTAATAAATAATTACATATGTAGATATTATAAGAAGGCCAAACACCCATGACTCATGCTAATTTATAATCGAGGTTTCATTTTCCATAATATTTATTAGAATTTTAAACTAATAACTTACTTACTTTTTGGATGAAAGTACGAGTATGTTTCTTCCAAGGCTTGCCGCAAAGGTTGCTGCCAACATTCCTACAACCAATGCTATAGGGAGATTTGGCCAACATTTGCAACCAACGTAAGAAGTGCCATCGAGAATGCCAATCGGCCTACTTCACTTCGCCAAACCTTGCAAACCGCCCACGAATATTAGGGCTGTCACTTTTACAACGATCGACACTTGTTTCCACAAAATATGAGACAGGTCGACTTTCACACGCATTACAATGATCATTATTTGGGTCTTAAAACCAGGGTGGTCCAAAATAATGCTCGATTATGTCGACACAGAATTCGTGTCGAATAAAATGCAGTTCATTTCTGTGGTAGTTGCCTGTAGTCTGTTTCTCTCTTTAAAGTTGTATTTCTTGCTACCATAACTGAAGAGAATGTAAATGCTTGATAGCCGTATAATGAACCCAAACCTTAACAGTATAAAGACTTCATAAATAAAAATAAAAAAACTATCTACCAATTACTGACATCAAAAACTATCCTATTCCCTTTACACAAATACCGCTCAGTTCACAACTCAGTAATCCCGCTACACAAATTACAAAATACACTGGCCCACTTTTATCAGCAATTTTAACTAATTGCACAGGCCGATATGCATACATAATTTATAATCGCTTGATTGGCTCCCAACCTTAGGGCCGTTGCAACCTGTTAAGGCCTAATTGCTGCCTTGTATTCGTTCATAACCGTTCATTTGGCCACGATGTTTGTAAATGTAGTAGAGTTTCCTGAAATAATTCATATTAATCTTGTCTCACGAATGGCTTACTGACTTTCCAATCCAAAAGCAGAGTTTTTTGTTGATTAGTCGGTGCGGCAGCGGTGCGACATTTGCGCCAGATTTAATTTCATACATCCGTTATTGGTATAATTTTAAAACAAGAGGATTCAAGTATCATACACTGAAACAATTAAAGAGAGATCAGAGAATGTATAACAAACAAGTATCGGTATGTAAGGATTTATTCAACATCAAGCAAATTGTTTGATAATGATATTTGTTCACAATGGACAATGCAAAAGCTAAGAAAATACCTGTGCACTAAAATGATTATACTTTTTAGGGTCATATCAACCAGAGTTGCTTTTTGTTTTGTTCGTGAATACTAGTTTCAATAGTTTAGGATACTAAAGATATAACACAAAATACAATAATTGATAAAAAGAACACTTTGTTAAGCTAGATAATTTATTATTGAACAAAACAGTTGAATCGCAAAGAGCAAGAACCGTACTTGTCAATTGGCACGCATTTCAATTCATTGAAACAACTTCAGTACGAATATTAATTTCGTAGTTGACTGGAACCAACTTTACAGCCAATTAATTATTCAATTACCAAATGTAATGTCTGATTAAATGTATAATAGCAGTATATAATCATTTCAGTAAATTAGGACTTGTGGTAACATTACAATTTACATAGGGCCTGGATTTGCGTGGGCTGTTCACGTCGCTCAAACCGCTTTATGAACCAACTAAATCCAGGCCATTCAGCACAAATTCCTATAAACTCTTATCGTTGATCGAGTTTCGTATAAATTATAATAAACATCGTTAAGCCAGTACTTTAGTTTCGTAGGACGTGAATATTAACGAGGTTAGTACAAAATATTGCAATATTTAAACTGTTTGCTAATATCCGTTTTGAGTCATTAAACCTTCGTTAGGTATCTGGTGCTGGTCATGTAAGGCTATAATTATTGTGAATAAATTATTTGTTTTAATCAATATTGTGTTGCGTTGCTGTAACATGCTGCTCTAAGAGGTAAAGCTATGTAATACTACCATATTCAGTCTGGACTAGGTACTTGTTCAGCATAAGATTATTAAGCTGTTTGTCACAGACCGGTAAGTGTGTATGTGCTGTATGTATCAACAGAATCGATCTCCATATTGCATAAAACGGTTGCACCGTTAACAGCAGTGACAAAGCAGAAACAAGTGCCACAATCACATCTCCGCCTCAAACAATTGACAGCCGCCTAAATACAAGAACACTTCATAAATGTATATGACAATGATCTCATTACTCCCACGTGCATAAACAAGTTATTGTCAGAAGCGATGGCCTACAGGGGTCCTTAACTAAGCTGTGTAGTCATACCAAAAACACGTCGCACTTCCAGAGTTCCTTATAAGGTGCAATCTGCACTAGGCCGACGCTGGAAGGTCAATATCGCGCGCCAAAAATGGAAGCGACATTTGGATTATGACAGTTACGTTGTTTTGGTATGTCTTTGAAATGTGACAACTTCGAGGTAACGTCCAATTCTTGGTGGCAGTCGTTTACATATTTATTTTATTCTGAGTTTTGGAAAATAATCTGATAAAAAGTACACTGGCCCATTGCGATACGTTAAAGATACCATAGAATAGCGGTATGTATCCCTATGTAAGTACAAGACTTTGCAAATGTGGAAATTGTACAGAATTTGAAGAAATTATGATACTTACTCAAAGCTATCTTTTAGATGCTGATTTATTTGCTGAAAAGCTAAAATAAATTAACTACATATGTAGATAACTAAATCAACATTTTGATACTTCAACCTAGAAAAGTTGTCCTGCCAAAAGTTTATAATTTGTTTAATAGCTCTTTTATGTAGTAGAGTAAACAAAACACAGCAGATAATAAAACGTAGTCAGATGCGCGTGGGCAGTCTTTGTGTGCAAATTGGGAACAACTTGTAGCAGAAAAATATTATAAACGTTAGTCACTGAACCGGTAGTTCTAGTCTATTATCATAATTACGTAGGTACTTCATACGTGACATTCAAATATTGGTAACATATTAGAGCTGCTAAACTAGCAATGATCTAAAAATAGATACCTGAGTGTGTGGCGAAGTTTTTTATGTTTAAGCTCAAACTGCCAAGCTATAACATGAATCTAGCTAGTCTATAAATCAGGTTGCCGAACAGGCCTATGCGGAATCTATCAATTAATTTTCATAAAAATATCTGGCAGATTATAAACAGATCCAATCGCAAGATGTCGATCACTACCATTATTATAACATACCACTTCGACCAGATAGGGGCAATCACACAAAATCTTACGCCAGCAGTACCACCATATATTGTGATTCAATCTCATCCCTCGGCTGTAACATCTCCACATTACGAGGCGACAATAAAGTCATATCGCCAAACTACTGAACATTCCTCCGTCCCCAGCTTGCAAATGAGACTATTTATGCGCTTACAACCGCGTGAAGTAGCGACATAACATAATTACACAAGCAGCGTGGGACTCCACAAGGCGGGTGCTATCTTCACAATTATGTACGTATTATTGTTCGTTCGTCACTCCCACTGCCAAGTTTATGGCCGAAAGTTTATGTTGTTACCACTGAAGTGTATGAACAGAAGTGTGGTGAGTTATAAAGAATATGATTCTTAGATAGGCTTGTATTGTTGGAAATGTTCATAAGCAATTTAATAATCACTTTAATACGGAACAACTACTCTTCTATACATGTTATCGTCATCCTCCTGTCTTTATTTCCTAATTTCGTTTGGGGTCGGTGCAGCTTGTTTTCTTCTTCATACTTCCATACTCTTCTATCTAAAGTCATCTCACAAATACAATCTTTCTGGCCATATCGAAATTTACACAATTCATCTATCCTGTCGTTCCAGCTATTTACCCCACTGCTCAAAAAAGCTTATGACTTATTTACCCGAGTGTTTTTAAAGATGAACAGCCTAAACTTGCGTAGACAAACCTTCTGGTATAGTATGCTGCCATTGAACATTAACAGATTGTTATTGCAATGGAACTGAAACATACAGGAATTGGTGTACAGTCCTACCATCGATCGACCATCGAATTTAAGATTCAAGAATTTTGCTTTTTTTTGC
Source organism: Helicoverpa armigera (assembly GCF_030705265.1). NCBI lineage: Eukaryota > Metazoa > Arthropoda > Insecta > Lepidoptera > Noctuidae > Helicoverpa > Helicoverpa armigera. The sequence continues at coordinate 7,559,382 of NC_087127.1, read as the reverse complement.
AGCCCTCTTTTGTTCGGCATAAAGTAAAGCCTACGTTACCAGAGACGTGCGTTAAACAAAATTAAAAAAGATAAGCACGAGTATGAAACGTGTAACTACAAAAACATAATAAATGATCTCGTCGGAAAATGTTCAAAAGCTCGCTTCGCTCTTGACTTCGCCATTCTTGAACAATGTCAAATGCCTCATGTTCGCTACTTGCGCGTAATCAGAGGCTTTTAATCGGTCCGTTTGGCCCATCATCCAGGCGACAGCTGTATCTGATCGTCTGCAAACAAAGCGTACGTCCTCATGAAAGGTCGTTACCACTGACGGACTATCTTGTCGCTGTTCTGTGGTTTTGCAAAAGTAGAATATCAATTTGTTTAACAAATGATGGAGCTTAAAACTTTTTAGAGACCATATAAATACGGATTTGGGGAACTGTCTGTAATTCCTTAAGGGAAAATAAACATAAGTCAAGGAAACATCAACCGTGCTAACGGGCTTAAGTGCTTGTAAGAGGACATGGGATATATCTACAATCATCTGTACACTAGACTTTAAAAATGTGCTAATCGCACCTAATACCAACACTGCTGAAGCTTATAAAGGAAATGAAAGTCACCTTAACTTTATGGGACTGTATCAAAGAACCCATTAGAAGTAAACTTAGCAAGACACTAAAAGGAGTTTACTTTGATCGTAACTGTCATTGCGTCACCAGGACTTGTAGCATTACGCAGTTAGTATACTACTTAGGTCTGCAGTAAAGCTAGACAAGGTAATGTCTGCAAAGACACTAAAGGGATAATAGTGCTTCCTTTTAAGACTGCTGACAGTTATGGTTGACCAAGGCAGTGTAAAACTGCAGTACACGCTACAATTCGTTGGTATTCAGCACCTGCTTAACTTAAAATTGTAGTAAGGTCGTTAAGTTTCCTGCAGAGATCCAGCCTTACTCAGATGAAGGACCTGGGTAAGCCAGTGCAATGTGTTGGTGTGCGGTATGCGCCTTTCATACTACTAAGAGCTTAACCACATACCTAGTTAAGGCAGCAACTTTGTGTATTCATTTCACGTCACGCATTAAAGCTGTTTTCATAATTATTGTGGCCACTTTGAAAAAAAAAATTCAGTCAACACACATACTCAACAAACATACCTACTCAACTTTTGAAAATAAATACACCTCATCGAATACACCTGCTGAACAGCGCCATCTTTTGTAAAGCTAAGTTATATCCTCTCGCCAACAGATGGCATCAAACCAAGTCAATTGTTTCTACTATTCGCCAATAGGTGGCGCTACGGACATTGTAATGATGTTTTAGAGCACAGAACTTTGTAGTGAACTGATAGTTCAAACTTTTGTAGTGCCTTTGATTGTTAATGAATTTATCATTGACCATCAAATTAAAAGGCACTCTAGGAAAAACGTGACTATAAATATTTGTAGTAGGTACCTGTACTATCATAATTTAAATAAGGTACTATAGTATAATTATAGTTTTTACGTTCGTAGGAAACTTGAAATTAAACTTACTTATGCAATTCAAGCAGGAGCTAAACAATAAAATTGCTATAAATAAGTTACTGAGTACTTAATACAATGTAATTGACTAATAATTTAAAGAATAATAGAGCCTTGTCGTTATTAATGACCGCAATTAGCCGTTTAGACCTGTGTAATAAATCTTCACATTAATACTAATTAAGTAGGTACCTACCTACTCACGAAACCTCATTATTAATCGGCAAAAAACTAAAGGAGTAACTTATTGATTTCAACGACTGCTACTTATCCGCTATTTGTAATCATGACCCGGAATTAGGGTTGTGTCATATGTAATTTATTTTCAACGCATACGATGTTGTACTAAATAATTAGTGAAAGTAGCTGCATTCACCTGTCTTGGTAGGAGAAACGCAGGTAACCTGCCGTTCTGCGGGCAGGGGGGTCACACAACTTGTAGCGGGCGATTAGTTAATCGAGCTACAACCTGTATATATTTTAGCCTAGTATAGATAAACCCACAAATATTCAAAATGTTGAGACACTAAGAAAAATAATCGCTTCTTTGACCTCTTCAATCTTTTTTAATCACTCCGTTGGTTTACCCTAATGTTACCTACCAGTCTGTTCAAGAAGTACCTATAAAAATTGTTAGGCTTAAAGTAGGTACCTAATTCTGAGAGAAACGGGAATCTTGGCTCAAATTACCCTCGCCGAGCTTGGAGGAGCACAGTTAAATGTGACCGCAGATTTGGCGAGAGGTTAAAGCTATGTAGCGGACCGCTAAATAGCAACAAATTCTAACCAAAGTAAGGAAATAAACAAATGGTGTCAAGCTACTGCATGAGTTCCAGTGGTTGGATGAATCAGAAAGGTACTCCACTTTAAAACAGAAATGTTGCTTTTTTTCGGAGGCATAAAAAGTAGGAAATTAGTATGGTTTCTGATTTCTTTAGACAATGCAGCCGTCGTTACAACTCAATAAACATGTTGTTATACAAAAATATAAAGTTCGCATATCACATTCAAATCGGAGTAAATAAAGAAAAGTAAACACATTTCTAAGAGAAGAAAAAGTATCTAACAAGATATCGATTCCTATTTAAATTCGGTCCGTGAGGCAAAGAAGTACCCTAATCCCGACCGTCTGAGTCTTTCTTGCTCAGTTTAAGGCTAGATACCTTCATAAAATAGACAAGTTATTTCCCAAATAAATTATGCAACGCAGACTGTAGGAGGGGAGGTTTTAAATTGGATAAACCAAAGTTTGATACTGAAACCTAAATCATTCCAAAAATAAGATTTTTATCACCTACATATAAAGATACCTACTTATTTTTAATTCAGAGTCGAGGACGATTGGTTAGTAATACTTAATTATGTCCTGATATGGTTCAATTATAATCAAAGCTAAAAGAGGAGTGGGTACCGTAAATCTGAGATTTAATGCACCCAAACCTAACACATATTTCAAATCAACCTACTTTTCATAATTCGAAAATTACACAATTAAGTTTGAAAAGCGTTATAACATTAAAATCAAATAATGAACCAGGTATATCTACTTCATATTTTCCTCTCAACGATAGTCGAGTAAAATCACAAACTAAAGTTGTAAAATAAACACTCTATTCCGCACATCGGGTATTCAACGCGCGGTTGAGTGCATTCTGTTACCTAAGTTGTATTTTACTTTTCCCGCCGACGCATGCTCGCAGTTCAGCCGGATTGTAAAACTGTGATTTTAGCGTAGAAAGTTGGATTTAGCTGCAGCTAAACATTGAAATAAAACAGGTATTAACAGCTCTTTATTTTATAACATCAAATGCATTTTGAGGTATTAAAACAGCCATAACATTTTGAAAATTGAGGAAGGAATCATTTTACTTTTTTTTAGCAGTCAACGCTTTCATTTTCTTGTAAACAAGGACGGTAAGGGCGCCGTTGACGATGTAGGTGGACACGCAAACAATGCAGAGGTCGTGAAGAACAAACGCCAGAAGATAGGCCAGGTACACGCACATGGGGATAGAAGATGCAGTCACTAGAAGTAGCAGCCTGGCCACCAGCAGCTGATCAAATGTTGCTGAAATAAACATAAGACACGCTTGTTAGGATCCCGTTATCTGGTTGAGATGTTGGAAGTCGTGAGAAATACATCAACGGACGTAATACTCCGTTGCATTTCGGTATAGATACAGAATATATTGAAAAGCTTTGGAAATAACTGATAGTACTAAAAATTAGTTAAAGTTTCCACGAGTGCCATGGGTAATAACCGAGTTCATATCAAAGATCCCTTTGCCTTCAAACACCCAGAGAAGTTACCCTACCCCGGAAATAATACGTTATGCAATTCAAATGGCTCGTAATAGCGCACTAAACACAGTTCCTAAACTTAGAAAATCATAATTACAGGTTCCTGTAACAATATTTTATGGTTCATAAAATCAAATCAAGCACAGAGCAATTACAATGACAGATTATGGGCACTCAACACAACAAAAGAGATCAAACAAAGCGGCTGTGGCTTATTTCAATATCAGACTGAAATAACACAATGCCCACTACAATTCCGAGCATTTACGAGCGTGTTTCACGGAATTAACATTTTAGCGAAGCAATAAAAGCTCACGCAAACCCTCTAAATATTCAAATAGAGAAACATTTTATTGTTATAGACTTTAATGCTATTGGGAATATTAAATAATTCAAATTCGACTTTCTTATTCACCTCACTGAGAGTGGCAGACATTTACAAATTCTGATTAAGCACAAACGTTAATTAAGTTGCGTTTTACATTCAGTTATCGCAACTCTAGTAATTGTGATAAAATGGAACTAACAAGCTCAAATTGTTGCTAGTGTATTTTCCCTAAACGTGTAAATCACATTGGCACGTAACATTTCGCACTTCCCAGGAGTGTGTACCAATGTTAGCCTATTACGATAACAGTTATTCACGGCTCGTGAGCTACCAAATAAGCTTAGAGTGAGCACAAGCGGGGTTTCGCAATATTTTTCTCGTGGTAAAGTCACGAAGCCGGCAAGGCAACCACGAACCGCATTGATGTGCGAATTGCACGCCGAGCGACGCCGACGACGCGGCGACGGTGCATCGTAATGCCATGTCGATTATTGGCATCGCGATTGTAATTACAAGTAGCTGCAAAGCTCGTAAATTCAATACGTCCAATTGTGGAAACAGTTTTTACGCAACTATTGCCGCCTACAGCAGCTGGCTCGAGACTATATTAAGACAAGCTTATAAACAACTTTATAACGTTGACATCTTTATTTAATTAATTGCGAAGTTGATTGATTTCTTCTTTTCTGTATAAATGACAGCTTTATCGTCGGATTTCATCTAAACGTCGTAAAAGTTGATAGCGTTTAAATTTTTATTGGTTTCGGCTAGATGTTAAGAAAAACGACTGCATTAATGTGCTTTAGATATTTAACGCAGATGTTTAAATGAGTGGGTTAACGTCGTTAACTTTATTCAAGCTTTATTGTGAAATTCTGCGAAACGAAAATACGGTCAGTATATTAAACGCAATGATAAGTTTATGTACGTACTTAAAAATATAATGAGGCAGTAGAAGACGATTCCGTAAATGCAGTTGGGGATCTCAAGCGAAGTATCTTTCGGTAGCAATCCAAATCCTTTTGAGAACCTGGAAGAAATATTGTATTTAATATCATATTTTAAAAGGGTATGGCAACTTCGGGAACTGACGGCATTTTCCTTGTTCCAAATACTTCTGTACTTGACCCTTATCTATCTGGTGTTAATTGATTAAAATTTTCCTACATAATAAAGCCAAAATTAACAAACATCGTATAGATACGCTGTATGTATTTTAACAAAAAAAACATTTTACGAAATTATAATTCTGTAGTGTATTATCCTTACCTAGTTTTTTTTTTTTGCTTGCGGTTGGTAACTAAAGGTAAAAAAATATAGGTGCATGCATACGTGATACCGCATTTATCAAAAACATGTTACTCATTGGCGCACCTGTCAGAGAAGCTTTTGTGAGCATAATTTTTCGTCTTGTGGTTTCCTTTTATGGTGATATTTTATTACCAATGGTATTTTTACCTTTTATAGTAATTACACCTTCGTTCAAATCTGATTCGAAAGAAAATATTCCTGTAAATTACTCATTATTTTTCAGCAACACATACTTAATTAAGAGTGGAGTTTCCTACGTACCTTACTTAGTATGTATTTTTGGCAAAACCCGAACGCAAGTTTTCCCTATCCAAATGTCACAGGAAAATATTAATAGCGGGGCACTTTTAATATCTTATGTGAATTAACTTACTCCGAAGAAAGAACTCGAGAGCAGCTGGCGTACTCCGAGATGTCACAAAGGGCCTTGTAACCAGGGTGTGTTTCTATCGCCATCTCCACGTACAAAGCATACGTGGACAGCAGGATGCCAGCTATGCTGGTGAGCACGATCACGCGGTCGAGGGATTTCGCCTTCATGGTTATCTAGAAATGTAACAAGATACATTTTAATAGCCGAAGTTTCAGTGGTGTAGATTCTGAAATATATAATGCTCGTTTTGTTACAAGTTTCACGGGGTTAAGAATCTCTTGCTTTTGTTCCTACTAAATTCTTTATTTATTTAAGATCCAGATCTTTATCCTCTCTGATCCAGCGCTTTGAGCAAATGCTTGAAGACGCAATATCAATTAGTGCATATTTGTATCCATACGTTCCAGTGTACGTTTTCCCAAATTAAATCACAAGTTCTTTTGCGTCATATATCAAGTTTTATTTTAAAGGGGAGGCCGCATGTTGTACACAGCAACAGCGGTTAAAAAATAAAAATAAAAAACACGGCGTTTAGTCCTAGGTCCGTTTCACCACCCCTTCGTGTACACGCGGCATTATAGCGGTGCGGTATAAAATTTTAAAAGAAAATAAACAATGCAGGCCCCGTCGGAGGTCTAACGTTTTATTAGCATAAAACCACTAAAGCATTAAACACTAATCGTGTTAGCACTCGAAAAGCTGCCCGCAAAATGTTCTTAAATAATAACGAATTTACATACAAATTAGCACTGAAGGTAAGTAAAAAACTCGTTGTTAATATCATGATATTGCTTTAATTATGCGATATCATTATGCAATTATCAGCATCGTTTTATTAAGCTGACATTCACGAACTGGCCAGTAGATTAAGATGCATAATGATTAACTCAAAATGTGCACTTATTTATTAATCACTATCAACATACCTTAATTACATAGCCTGATAAGTAACACAAAATCAATGTCCAAGCCACGCTACGAATAGATAATTCTGTTGATAATGTAACACTTAAATAATGTTAATTTATGTTTACGTAAACAGTGTCATACCGACGGCAATCTTAATCGCGTTTAGAGTTGATAACACACGAGTTCCTTTCATAATATCTTAAGCTCAACTGAATCTATAACAACATTTTCTTGTGATAAAGTAGATATTTTATACATAATTATAAGTACGTAAGTTTATTCACACGCCTTTAACGTACTATGAACTTTAGCCGCTACAAACTGGTTCGGAAGATGTTTGTTATAATGATTGAGTTTATAATAAAAATACAAACAAATCAAATGGAAGTGCCAATATATGAATTTATTTATTTATTATATATTAACTTTATTAGTTATAAAGTTCAGCTGCAAGCGCTGTTACTTTGTTAGCTTGATGTAAAAATGACGTGAAGGAAGATAATTTATACCTGTCGCAAATTGCAGGATCAGTTTCATAGTAGCCATTATATGAGCACTTACATAGCTTAAGCGTCACGCATCATAGGCAGATGCATAATGTCGGTACCGTACACCCACATTCCGTTGATGACCGTCATTGGCATTCCTACGAGGCAATCCCATTGGGATAGCGCAAAGCTCTAGTCTGCATTAAGCCTAGGTTTAATCTTATTCCATTTAATAGCAGAATAGGAATAAGCTAATTAATTTTGAATATTTGTTTTAGACTTGAATTTTCTTCACTCCTCGATAATCCAAACTGTGAGACAATTTGCCAGAACCGACTGGAAAAGATAAAATCCTAGTTACGTAATATGTTTGGAACTTCAATTTTTAATCGGATTCAAAAGGCCCGCGTACTCAAAATGTCAAGCCGATAACCCTCAGTGCCATTTATTAAATTTTACATATACCTACTACTCGGCCCAGTGAGCAGGATAAACAACAGCATATCTCGCTAGATTAGTTCAACGAAATAACATTTAATATTTCCTCCGAATTTGGTAGAAATAAATAATTGGATAATCTAGCTTCACCCAGCTGGTTACTGGCTTCCTGAGACAACTACTTCCCGCACTCGGGTAAAAGTAAGCTATATGATATTCTGTTTGTAGGTTTGTTTTCTTTTTATACATATCAGAAGTAATTACAACTTATACTCTCATATTTTTTTTATATCACTTATAAACAGAAAACAAGATTTGACAAATAAAAGCTATTTGTTTACTGAATTAAAGTTTTTTTTGTTCTAAAAGGTACTGAATAATACATTTAGAACAAAAATCTAACTTATCTGATTAATCTAATCCAAACTTTTTGGCGCATACACTACATGCTGTATAATATCACAGATAATCAAAAAAATATTCTGCGAATGAAACCTATCAATCGTCAAAACGTCAAAATCACATTTAAAACTACATTAAACCCACATTAAACCACTTAAACTAGCTCTTTTTTAAAATTACGTCGTGTGTTATACTATTACATAATTTAGTGCATAGTATTTTTATTTGATCAGTAAAATCCACCTATAAGAAATTTAATCACTACTCCACAGAGTATTAATTGTTGGGAAACTTCTATTCCAAACAAAATCACCAAATGCCAACATAAAGAATCAAAATCAGACGTATCCTCAGTATTATGGATTGCAATATCTACTAATGAAATTAATGCATTTATAACATGAATATGAACATATCCAATCGTATATTATTCTAAAAGTAATTAATATAAACGTTTACAAGCGAAATAACAACGATTTGATAATAATATTTGTGTCGAAAAAAGAGACAACCTCACCCGTTAGAAGAGTACGACCAAGCGCCACATTGCCAATGACGCCCAGTATCGCGGAATGTCTGCGCTTTAGGTTGGCAGTACCGTTTTTAGTTCACCATCGCGACCGCAACGCAGCGTTGGCGTCGTGTAACACCTTTCATTGTATTGACTATTGACTGATTCTGAACACAGAGAATAATGTATAAAGTTAATTTATCGTATTATTGTCGTAGTTCTTGTTAAAATATATGGTAGTATGTTTTAGTTTAAGTGGAATAATGCCTCCGTTTACGTGAATGTGAAAGAAAGCAGCCCGTGGAGTGCTACGCGGCCATTTTACTTGCAATGCGGCAACGGTGTACGATCCGCCATTGGAAACGGCCAGTGTCTTTTTCTGAGTGCAAGATTTGTATTTCGTTGAATAACGCGGCGTAGAAACAACGGATAACCATGTGTGATAAAAGTGCAGTGCGGACTTTAGTGTAGTGAAGCACGGTGGTCGGGTGTTTCGAATAATGTGTGAACGATGGAAAACGAAGTGAAGCAGCGCAATCAGAGAAATAGGCGAAGGGAGCGGGCACAGCGCATGCAAGCACAGCGAGAGAGCAAAGTTAAGGATGGAGACAGCGGCGAGGACGAGTCTCCCACGAGAGAGAAGCCGCCTCGTCCTCCTGCCAGGAGGAAGAAGTCGCGGGAGCCGCTGGGAGAAGAGGACATCATCGATGGTTTCGCCATAATGGCATTTCGCACATATGAAGATCTTGAGGTGAGTACATTATCCAAAACCAAATCCTGTTTTGGAAATTGTATGATCTTGATAACAAAGTGACAAGCAGTACATACCTATGCATATTTTAATATTATTGCCTTGTGTGAGCCTTTATATACAAATTATATACTGCGAAAGAGCCACTAAAGGTTGTTTACATTTGCATAATAGCATAACAACCTTGCAATTATCCTCTTCATGTATATGTCAAAAATTGGATAATTATCTGGTAACGTGATGACGACATATTGTCGTCATTTTATGCTGTTGCTGCCACCAAAGTATGTAGATTAACTCAAAATATTAGAGCTAGAATATAATAAGTCTACTAGGATGTTCACTTTTCTTGTATCCCATTATAAAAAACGGCGCTCTGTAATCGCTTTGGACGTCGCCTCGGAAGTGCATTGACCCAACGAATGAACCCTGCGTGTAAAAAGCAGATAGTGAAATTTAGTTGTTATTTACGTAAATGAAAGTAGGTCTTTTTATAGTTGGATAAAAATAAAACCTGTATTCATGGAGTGTTGTATTATCTATAGAAGTATTTAGCGGTTATGTATTATGTAGTGAGCAGCTGACTGTCGACGGGCGCGCCTGTCGGATCGCAGAGCGCCGTTCTCGGCAAGCGAGGTGCAGCCGCGGTCTCCCACAAAGTGTAAATTTGGTCTAAGTGGCTTTCGCTCGTTTGTGCTCATTTATCGCGCCGTCCTCGAATGGCAATATGTTGTGTACGTTGAAGTCTCGTATGTGCACAATAAAACTACATTCCCCGCTATCGTTTTAAATTATGGTGACAGGCTTGCCGTTTGTGGCTCGTTGGAGCGGCGCGCGCGTATATTATAGGCCCGAACAGGTTCCTTTGCTCCTATTTAATACACCACATGTGTGCACTGCTTATGCAATTTCTACTTACAATTGTTTATTCGTGTTTTTTTACCTGATGTAGGTACTCGATACTAGTATCGAGCAGGTACCCTAACTACAACCGATAACAATCCGTAACCCCCAAGAATTTCTCAATTCTACTAGGTATAATCATAATATTATAACTGCGAAAGTTTATGAATGTATGTTTGTTACCTCTTCTCGTAAAAACGACGTACCTAGCTTATTTATATCAGAATAATACACAAACTACTTATATCCATGTGGGGGAAGTGGTTCGCTCGGCACTCGGGTGAAACCGCGGGCAGAAGCTAGTATTAATGTAATAATTAATTTGTATAGTAGGTTTGTCATTTAAATATAGCTAACTACCACTGTATTAAAATTAAGCAAATAGGTACCCATGCATTAATGACGTCTAAGCAAAATACGTAATATTGATCATTAATGATCTATTCATAACGCAAGAAGTAAGTAGGCATCTAATGTAAATAATGATTTATATGATCTTAATGACGTAAAGATTTTACCAAACAAAATACCTACCCTACGTTAATAGGAACTTGGCAACTAACATAAAAACATAATTAAATAGTAGGTACCTAGTAGGTAAATAGTAACGACGTAACTGTCGTGTCTATTTAGTTACGAGTAATTCCATCATCTTTTTCTTGAAAATCACCCCCTACACATTTGTAACAAGTCTGTTTAAAGAAATAGTTCCATACCTAGGTACACTCGGACCTCGGATTATGTAAATACACCCAACAAACTGATGTATAAACTATTCACCAATGCATGTTAACTAAGATTTTAAACTATGTAAGTATACGCTATGTAGCAAATCTAATTCATTTGCTTACGAATTGATACAACAACGGCCTGAATACGATAACGTTCGTAAAAACTGAAATGATTTTCATATTCAGGCGTTTGATTTCGTAAAATGTAGGACCGATTTCACGATAACACTACTGTAATAACAATGAATCTGAGTTATTCTTTGGCTTACGAAATGAACGGAATTCTAAACTCGAAAACGTTAGGTTATTGTTGAAACTCTGCTCATATGTTTTCTTAATTTTGAACTGCCTAGATTATGCTTATATGATAAACCTCTAAAGTGCATTACATATTCAAGTTTTTGGTCAGAGTTTATCGCGTCTTATCTCTGTTTTATTTACAAAACGGAAAGAAAGTGTCCTTTCACCTATCTACTACTAAAAAGTACAAAATACATTAGTACTCTTAATAGCCAGTTGTTACACACATACATATAATTAAATATTTTTGGAATCGATATGTTATCAAGATAGCTAGTCAATTGTTAAATTAAGGGCTGATTTTTCAATCATCAGTTAACTGCTATCTGAGGAATAAATATGGCGGTTTGACATATTTTCCATACAAAAGCTGTCAAAACGTTAAAAATATTCCTCAGATAGGTGTTATCTGGCGATTGAAAAATCAGCCCTAAGTATAATTAATTTGCAATATTGCAAGTTATCAACGCACATCTGTCGATTACAATAATTTGAAATGCGTGTATGTAATCGCCCTAGCAATCATGTGCAATTAAATATTTTTTGCTTTGTTTGTGATTAAAAGTAAAGCCATAATTGCTGGTACAACAAAATCTCATAATCTCTTTGAAACAACTACCTATATAATTTATCGTCTTAAACGTATTCAAATCTCATTTATGGTGGTTGAAATGTACAGTTAAGCGGATAAAACAGTCGAGCGTGACGATGTCGTCTGACGCCTGTTGAGCGACGATCGGCTCTCGATATCAACAATTACCTTGGTGTTAACTTATTATTTTCCCACGGTACGAGTAGAATTGGTTGCCTTCTAAAAAATGGTAAAAAGTGTTTTACTTCATAACTCATTACGTAATTCGTAACATCATTATGTCCACGATATTAATTTGTAATAATAACACATTATTTAACAACATTTTCCTGTAGGATTTGGCAAAGAATAAATAGCCAGCGAATTATTGCAAAATTTTGCACAAGTCTATGTAGTATGCGAAACATAAGTCAATAAAAATAATAAAAAGATTAAGATTCCAACTCCCCTATTCATTAAACTATTATTTAGGAGAAAAAGAAATGGGTTTCTTATATGAAGTTCAATAATAATATACAGGAGAAAAGTTATCTTTGACACTAAACAGAAAAAACATTGATGCTTGAGAAATTATATCAAAAATAATAAAAGTTAATTTTAAAAGTTGATAAGGTCCATCTACCTGATAAGCGATCGAGAAAAATTTGATGAAGAAGTTAGCAAGCGTGAAATATCGTAGACATCGGATTTGCCGAGGGACGCCTGCTGGGAATTAATTTTCTTCGCAGTCTTACATTGAAAATATACTTTACAGTTTACAGACAAATTGCTTTAAAGAATTTTTATTCAATTTACACCCTCTATGTATTAAAAGAGTATTTTCTTACAAATAGGCAATAAACAAGCTACATTAAAAACATACGTAATGTTTAACGTGACACAAAAAAGAATATTAAGTGCCAACATACTACAAACTCAAAGTTAGCAACCTCAAAGTAATAAACATTAATATTGCTAATCTGCGAAACTTCGGCACAGGGCTGACAAAGGGATTCACCTACGTAGGTAATTTGTATACAAATTAGTTCTCTTCATCGTTATCTCAAGCTTTCCTCAAGTACTACGGCTTATCAAAAGTGGGTACCTCATCAATAAAATTACGCCATTCTTATTTTAGTACAGCTTGTGACTATTATGACAGATACGTAAGTGTATTGTAATATTAGGGTATAGCAGAATATTTATCCGAAAAACTCATTACTGCCCAAGATTATACATGTATTTTAACGAACATGTCATGTTCCACTTGGCCGAGACATGCGATAAAAGGATAATAAGTTAAACGCACGTATCGTGTAGTAATGCACTCTGATAAGTCCACACGTTTTTTATAAAATCAATATTGTTCACCTTAGAAGACAAGCCACAATGGCCGGGAGCACCGATGTCTCGGGCACGCCAACACCCCTTTGACCCATCCCCTTGTAGTATTCCCCTGAGCACAATGTTAGCACGTTGTGACATAAATACTTACCTGAGTAAAGTTTAAACTACATCGTTTCGCTTTTATTGCCACTCAATGAAACCACGTTTTAGCTTTTATTTAGGCCAACTTGATTTCTGATTCGAGTGCGCGGTACGGTGATGTAAGATTATTAGTTATGTTTGTACTTGTAACAAACCAAATAACTTTGTTGTGTAGGCAATGAATAGGCTGTTTGGTTTCGTAAACACGGCTTGCCCATTCATACTTTATTAGACATTGCCTGCTATTGACGAAATAACTAACTATGAAATAAATCGTGTTAAAAGTGGCATTTACGACTACTTAGAAGTCTACCTATTTCATCATAGTAGTTCACCACTAGGTGGGTAGTAAATTATACAAATTGACCGAGCCGCCGATGACCCGACGTTACAGACATTCTCGACCTTGACCCTAGTTAGCTGATAATGCCTTGATTGTTACCAGATAGGTACCTTCCAGATAGTAGTCCGTCATGTTGCTAGATGTCATGCATTTATTTATCAAACTTAACTATCTTAGACGTGATTATACAACACAGTTATCGACTACATCAATGAATTTCTACTGTTCAATTATTATAATTACAATTCCTCTGATCGTCTAAAGGTGATCCATCTAAACTTGCTAAATATTTGACGTACGTAAACCTTTTACATAACTTACAAGTGTATATTATTGTATTTAATTTAAATTGTATTTACCAAGACGGACCATCTTTACAAAATCATATTCATAGTTCCAAACTCTGAAAGTTTCAGTGTACCATGCAATATTGCAAGCAATATTTACTAACTGTAGAATGTGAACTGCCGAAACGTGCCTCCCTTTGAAAATGATACGAAAAGTTTGACTCAAAGAAAGCGTAACTTCGCGTAATTGAAATATATCCTAAGTATTTCAAATAGCACTTAACAATTTCGAAAATTTACATGATAAGCTTATTTATAAATATGTAGTCACCAATTCACCATGTACACATAGTTATTTTTTTTAAATTCTTGTACGCTAGCTGTATCTAGCAAGATCACAATTCTTTAAGAAATCATCTGTGTGTTAAGAATTAGTGATCCATCCGGCTATTTACTTCTCCTAAATCTCTGCCCATAAGGACAAACAAGAACTGACTACTGGCTAACGTAAATTGTCATTAATAGTTCGTGATTTTAAGATAGCAGCAAGCAAATGTTTTTTGCACTCATGAAGGTAATAAAAGTTTCAGCTTCAAAATGCACTTCGTTCAAAAATAAACGCAAACAAAATTACGAGTAAAATCAAAAAATGTTTTCACAAGTCATGGTTCTGCTATGTGATGTGGAAGCACTCGTTTCATTGTTACACTTTATGGAACATAAAACATAAACTTTACAAACAAACATTTAAATATCATTTGACATTTTCCAAGAAACACTGATGGAAATAAAAACGAAAAGAGGTTTTTAAGTATAACAGATCAAAGGAAATAAAATGTTAAATCCTGATTTTAATGGTAAATGTATTACCCACTCGGGAGAGTCGTTATAAGATGTGCCAAGTGCCCCAAGTGGCGTGAATCGCGATGTCGGTGGAGAGTGGCGCCGACGTCAGGGGATATTCGACGGCGGGCGGCTATGCTGCGGGGCGGTCGCCACGTATCTCGGCGATCTGCCCGCGATCGACCGTGCAGCCTCTCGGCCATCGCGATCTGACACTCTGAAGAGAGTTGCAAGAGCCAATGTGAATATGTCGCTCCAGCTGCCGCTCCTTGTGGCACTCCTTCACAACGCTGAGTACCGCTCTCAGTGCTTTCTTATCGGATTCACAGCGTTATATGCGTAACTTTTATGCTAGTAATTAGTTAATCATCCATACTTGCAGAACTCCGCTTATAAACTTTGTGAAATATTGAGCTAGGTTAATGTGAATACTCGTCGAATTATAAATGAAGCTGCGCGAGTTTCTTTTATCGTTCTAATAATAATTATGAGTACCTAATAATGCATGTTAAGTACTTTGACTTTACTTTCGTATATGAAATAGATTAGCTCTCTGATAGAGTCAATATCATAATTATTTTCCTGCGTAAAGTGATACTTAATAAACATTTTGTGTAGATTTAAAAAAAAACTGCATACACAACCAATAAAATAACTTCACTACACGATAATTCAATATTTCATAAACTGAAATATTATAATATGAATTTCTCTACAGTCGCTTCGAATAAATTATTCATTCTGTTATTTATTGATTATCTACCGTGAACCGAGTATTAGCGTTGAGTGCGCGACATAATATAAACATTAGTAACATATTACTCCATTATCGCTAAATACACGTCAGCCGCACAAAATGTTTACCTAGAAGTTGTTAGGCATGCGACGGTGTCGGCCGAGAGCGGACGTGTCGCGTTCCGTCTGATTTCAATAATTGATAGACACTCACTGTATCACGGTACGAGATTAATACACTATTAGAAAGTTGAAGGTTCACTCCTGGTGTTTCTAATGCAATGTTCCATATCGTTGTAAGGTAAATTACATATTTAAGCAGATAAATGTTTAATGTTGACACCAGCTATTAACTAAATTCAATTACAGTAGCAATTCAAAACTCAGTGGGATTCCTATTTAAAACAGGAAACAAAGATTTTAATTATGCCATAGCGAGTCATAAACCACGGATCTTATTAGATAGAATGCCACGCAATATTGCTTTACATGAAAACTAGTCTTTATTCCCTGGACAGTTAGTGTGTGGCAGTTGACAAGTCAGGTAATCGGTTCGTGGCACGCGACATACATTTACAAACATTTCGATTACATCCCTTCATATTTGTTTTCACGCGCTACTATTTCGCCCCTATTCAATTATTTATACAGCTATGGAGCTTTCTGTTTCACTCGCAGCATGTTTTAAATATTCATGCGTGCAGTTATTTTATGTTATTTATAGCGTTCATTCGGTTATTTTCATTTTGAGAATTAATTGAACAGTTTGTTTTAATGTCAGTGGATTTTATGTACAGAATTGATATTTTATTAACAACAAGACATGGTTGTTCTCTACAACAATGACCATTTAACCGCCATCTTTTAGTACTTTTATTCGTTTTACCTGCTCTTGTGTACCCTGCAGTTGAATACCCAATGGAAATAGTTCTTTTGTTAAAAGTTTTTGCACGCTTTTTTGTAGCGCTACTAACAGACAAAAAAGATTTTTTGCTTCACTTCGACATAATTCTTACCTCACAACAGTAATTGCTTTCTAAACATCATCCGGTCCCGTGTTATTTTTTCATTAATCTACTTCTGTTAATTAATCTATATAACATTCTAGATACAAAGTTTGTTCATACTTTATTCTGAAAACAAAATGATAAAGTAATCCGTGTCCTGAAATAAATAGTATAAATTGCAAAATAAAAATAATAATTGAATGCCGGTAATTGCCGGTTGAACTGATTATTCGCAGTTAATTATGCGAGGCCGACGCTGCTTGTGGATGATTTAAATTATTACTACAGATTAATTTGCTGATGAAAATACTGTTACCTGAGGCGAGTTAATTATTTCACTATCTATATACACAATGTTGGCTCTGCGGGGGCGGTAATGC
Organism: Helicoverpa armigera; assembly: GCF_030705265.1. NCBI lineage: Eukaryota > Metazoa > Arthropoda > Insecta > Lepidoptera > Noctuidae > Helicoverpa > Helicoverpa armigera. The sequence continues at coordinate 7,542,469 of NC_087127.1, read as the reverse complement.
TACCCACTGACCTTTTATGACATTTAAATCTTTCAGTAGCTCAACTGGGCTTATTTTTGTAACTCTTTATAAAAACATCGTTTTATTCAAGATTATGTTCATCATAGTCACGTCACACAAGTCCGATAACAGGCCAGTAATGAAACAGGTGGTAATAAGACCGCATTCTATAAACCACAAAATAATTTGACTAGAGCATTTATCACACAGGTAGTGTCTTGTGATAAAAGTCATACGTCAACTTTCTCAGCTATTTTGCTTCTGAAACTTCCATCTGCTTACAATTGACCCACCATTATGTTATCTAAACATAAGATGTGGCACATATTAGAAAATTACAAGTTCAACCTATTAGAAAAGTGGTATAATCGTTCATTATCATGCAGCTCAGTATCTAATCCGCGCCGTCCTACCATGCCGCTGGCTTGTCTGATGACTTAATTAATGACCCGCCGTGTCGCTGTTAATTAAACAGCTCAGGCAAATTGAAGCTCATGCCTGAGCCCGCGGCTGCTACCAGATTAAAAACAAAATGCAATTTGGTGCGCACCACGCGACCCGGACTAAGTGTGATTAACACACAAGGCCGCAAATATCCTCGCTGAAAAAGGACACGATTAACTACGTTTTGACGGGAAAGTTTTTAATTTCCTTTTCTATTTTATCCACCCAGCTACAAAAATATAGTTATGTTATGCTACTAGTAAACCTGTCATGTAATTAAAGTATATACATGATATATTGGAACTGTTGTGATTGATGATGATTGTCGGATTTATTGAATAAAAGCACACTCAACTACACCAAGATGTATAATTTGTAGAGCTGATTAGATAAGTAGTTAGAAGAAAATACTTTCATTCTACGTCAAAATATGAACAGCCACAATTCTGTTTTAGTGGTGAAGCCTGTTAAATGGCAAACAACATTGGCGACCGCTAGCACTGCCTGTTTAGCGAGGTAATTGAGCATGTAGTGAACATTTCCAGTCTCATCTCCGAATATAATTTCGAATTTATCCAATGGAAAATAATTCTGAACTGTAATTTCTACTGTGCGGATGACAGGTTATTTGCGAACACAAACAAGCGTAATTTAATATCGTTATTAATACACAAATTACGACATAATAAAATACAGCGCGCCTGGCAATTTGCTTTCAAAATTCTCTCATAGATAAAATCAACAGATCATGTAGCTGGGTAAATTGCGATTGAAAGTTAGTGATTTCTCCACAATGTAATCTTTTTGGTTCTATATTTGTTGGTGTATTCAATTATTTAAAAATACATCTAAACAGAAAATCTCTTTGAAAATAAACCATGAACTTTATCACAATATTAATTTTATAAATCAACGGGTCTATAACTATGAGCTTCAAAGTTGTGTCGCATTAATTATCGTTAATTTATTAACTGAATAAATACGACCGACTAGTTTTTGTTGATGTTCGGTATAAGTAGCTTAATTAATGCAATAATATATTCATGAGCTGAACGTAACAAATTACTTTAACTGCCTATTACGATGTTATTATTTATTTATAATGGTGGTATCAGTACTGTCACATTAGTGATTAATATAATGTTGGTGAGGCAATTACAGCAAATGACCGTTGTCGGTGAGCCGCTCGCCGAGGTGTGACCGCGCATAGCGTAGGCCGGCGATTACCTTGCGGCCTACTGAGTTATTGACCGATGCTAATTATTTGACAGCGTCTTGTAAACACAGAACATGACGTTTACACAGTGTTAACATGTTAATTACTAAATCATGAGAACAGTGAAGCTACATTGTTATTTAGCTGTGTAAAAATCGATAAAATAAACAAATTGTTGGCTATCAGTGCAATTGGAAATCATGTTACGCTCGGCATATAGAATCAAGCCGCCTTTCCCACGGGGAGCAACGCCGTCGGCAGAAAAATAGCTCGCCCGATTTCTGTGAATTCGTGATAACTTTTTGTATGAGGCTGGAATGAATTGTATAAAATCTTTTGTGGAAGTCACAAAGTTCTCGAGACAATTTTGCTTTCGTCGCAGTTCTGAAGCTGAAGAGATTTATTTCTTTTAAAATGAAGTTTATTCTCCCTTTTATTATCTTGTGCGGCCAATTGGTTTTATTCTTCTATGCATTAAAATATCAAGTCCAGTTGAATATATTGTAATAATAAAAAACTAGATATAAACATAGTACTTTAGCGAATATTCTTAGTTATGTTCAATAGCTAGTAATGTAGTGGAAAAACAAGAAAATTACTGTTTTTATTGGTTTCTATGGGTATTTTAACGAAGCAACTGCTACCGTACTATTATGTTAAATACGTCGTTAATACAAATGGTGTAAGCTATCAGCTGTGGGCGTGGAGCGTGTAGTTTATTGTTATTATTTATTCACGTCGGCGGTCACGGTAACACGTGTCGCTCGGTGGCACGAGCCACTTTACATCATATCGTAGCTAGATGGTCTCTCGCGTCTTGTACCCATCCTCAAGCTGGCTAAACACTCACACCAATTTACCACACACCCTCGAGCCATTTAATCGAGGGTGAAGGGGTTACGCGTGTACCTACTATTGTTAATTCGCTCGAGGAGCTTTGCTTTTGTGGTGTTTGGATACAGCCGTGACTATAGCCGATTTATCATTGTGTTCACACTAAATACAATCTTAAATACTTTGATGATTTTGATAATATGTAAAAAAATAAAAGCTATTTATATTTCTAGCACAAGGTTTAATCTTCAAACGACATATTAAATCAGAACACAACTGTAACGGTTATAACGATGAATGATCCCTTTTTTTTCTCATCAAATCAGCACCCCAACTTGTTACGAGTCACCCTCGCCGGACGGGCAGCCGCGATCGAATATTTCGTGTTCATTCAGAAATATGTCAGTAGGACCCTTATTGTGTCACCGCTGCCAAACATTATCTCCCCTACAAGTTGTAAACGCCATAGCACGTGTTACTCGCACATATTTCACTTCGTGATTTTCTATGAATAAAAATGAAATTCGTGGTTTAACCTACATAGCAATTCTGAAACTTTACGACAATATTTACTTGTTGTTTCATACGCATGAGTTTATTTTAGCTTTATCTCTTAGTAAAGTGTGATGTCATTGGTATCGTGATATTTATAGATAACTGATTTAAGTGTTTTGATATGATAATACAGTTTTAGATAATATTCTTCTAGACCGTGTGAAAGTAAATGATCATCTTACAAGCATTATGTCATTATGTTTATACTCAAGGCTCTAAGTTAATGTTACTTAAATGATATAATAAAAACTATCATACTTGTATAGTTTTCTCGAGTCGTAACGAAGAAACGGAATACTTAGTCAGCACATTCTTGCTCTCAGGCGTATTCTGCTAAACGGGCGGACGGGGGCTATGATAAAGTGCGGCCATATAACTTAGTCGAGCAAATCTGTACGTCTAAGTACTTTCCACATTATAACAATGTGAAGTAAAGTTCCTCTTGGAGCACAAACGCGCTTCGGCTTTGTTACAGCTATTTGATTAAGTTTAATAGAATGTTTTATGATATTAATGAATGTTTTTTTTTTCACAGGCTGCTGTAAAATGCGCTTCCTCTCCTCGCACAAATGCCCTGTCGACCAAGCCTCGCTTGCCTTTGGCGGCGTTGGCGGCCGACTCTGGACGAAATCATCCGCCCAACAACGTCAACTCTCATGTAAGTTATTCCCACTATCTGTTCTAATTTCTGACTTGTAAGGCAAATATATTCCCTTAGATAGCTGTCACACCAACTTCTAGCGAATTGTTAGCATCGCGATTTAGAACAGTTTTATAATTCCCCTTTTAGAATTATCTGATGCATGGTTGTTTGTGTTTGTTTTTAATACATACTACCGTAGTCATAACACTATGCCCACACTACATTCCGTCTGTACCAGCAGTCTTTTTATAACGGTTTATGCGAATCTGCGATTTTACCCCTTTCCGAAGGCAAACTATAAACGAGCTTTGTTAACGATGTTCGTTCATGTTCTTACATCCGCACCTAAGTTAAATGTGTCGGGTGATCTCACACGTCTAAATGCAGCGAATCTAAATCTGTAAGCCATCGAGCGTGCCTCTTCCGGGATCCGCTTTCTCGCCAAACTCATAAAACGTATGCAAACTGCCAATCGACTTGTCAACGCGTCTCAACTCATCTTCAAGACGGCTTTTAAACCAACATCTGCGAAATGCACACTTTGTTTACTTGTTTTAAATTGTTTGCTAAACCATTAAGCATTGAATATCTGCCATTTGAGTAAACGTTAGTAATTATTGAAGTTTAGTTAACTCAGTTTATCGAAAATAATAATTGTTTCTATTTGTTCACTTTGCTGAATGTATTCAGTAAAAATAGACACTCAAAAATCGTGGACCCCACGTCGAATGCGAAATTATTAATTCATCAGGTTAGCCGGCAATGGCAGGCGCTATCCAGCGATGGCACTAACTCTGGCTCGACCACTTAATTGAGACTCATGAAATCTTTATCACATGCACGTAGCTTGCATCGAGGCCTTATAAAATTTGATAGAATCAAAACAAGCAGATATTGAAACTGCTTGATATTCCTTTCCGGTTAGTGAAAATCGAATATTTATTTCTTCACTCGAAGACGCGTGTGCTTGAGTTCTAAATAGGTTCACATTTCTGATTCGAAAGGAGCACTCTGAGCGGAATGTGAGCAGTTTACCCTGTGTGCTCCCCCGTGAATTTCGACAGTTCGCCGACGCCAGCCAAGATATGTCGCAATCCCATCCAATTTGCCTCCCGCCGCTCGTGCTGTTGCTCGAATAAAGCGGAAAATCTTGCTCCGCAGCGCGCCGCGCCGACGGAATAAATTATGTTAGCTTCAACTTCAATATAAAACTGTCGGAAACGAAGGGCGCATATAAAACTTTAAGCTTACACTTAATCGTTAATAACACAGGCTTATCTTATATTATGTGCTGATTTACTAACCGTGTAGTTATATAGAAAGTCATAATATTTACAAACTTCATCTCCATACAGAATGGTGCAGTGCAGCAATGTGGTTGTTTTATTTGGAGTCCACTTGGTTGCAGTTTACCGACTATATTACGGTTTGAACAATATCTAGAGTTGAGCGGGGAATGAGCACGATCGTTTGGCACGAGCTGAGAACGCGCCGCTGCGGTGTCGGCTAATAGCTCTTCGCAGATTCAATTTGCTGTCGAATAGAATATAGCCTCCCGGTGCGCACTACGCGATCATTAAGTTACGCTCTCGTCTCCGACGACAAGCTAGTAAAATTTGCTTCAAACACCTACCGTGCCACTCAAGCCAACTTTAATTTAATTCGCTTCCTAATTACTTGAGTAAGTAATTGACTTAATGTGACCTCAGTTTTAATTAAGTTTTATGATTTTAAATTTCAACATCCGCTTTATCGTTTAAGATTCTTTCGAATATGTTGTTAAGTAGTCTTGAAGTATATATTTTTTTCTATTTGAAAGTAAAAATACTTATAAGATACATACTAAACTATAATGCACTTACTAAATGACCCATTTTAATCATAAATAATTACGACCAGGATCTGATATCAGTTTATAGAAGACGAGTTTTCCATTACTTTTGCCTCAAATTCAATATTATAATGTTCCGTTTATATGTATTTATCCAAATTATAAATTCATAAATATTAACTTACACAAATACCAATAATACCTGTGTTTGTAAACTAACGTAAAATTGGTTGCGGCTTGCGGCGGACATGGATTGCTTTCGACAGAAGAGCGTCCTTATTGTGTTGTCTCCGGGAAAGCTGGCGTATCGCCACGGACGCGACACGCTGCCAATGCCAAATGTTTTTTATTCCCCCTTTCTGGACGATATTGCCGTTTGCTTACGTTGTGCCCTCTCTTGCCTTATCTTAAACGACCAACGGGTCACAACAGCTAGCGTTCAATTGAGCTACCTCTGTTTAAACTATCCTGAATATTTGCATACCATATCTTGTTAAAGACTGGCAGGGTTATTTCTGGGTCAAAATTAGACTGACAGAAGTTAATCTTTATGAAACATATGTATTTAAAATGAACCATCAATGCTTGTAAACGTTTCCCACAATGTATTGTTTTGATTGAAATATAAACCCCTCGGATTCATTATACATCAAAATGGAATTAATACGTTTATTTGCGGAACGCTTTACAAATTCAATGGATTTATTGGTAAAATGATGTCTTCATTGAACTTTAATCGAAATTGTACAATGGTTCACAAATTAACAATTCGTATTACTCAGTGAACCGTAGAGAATTCAATAATAATGTCATATGAATATGATGCACGTTAATATTTGTTCGTCGACATCACTGATTTTATTAATTAAACAACAACAGTCCAAACTTTATAGCAGTTTGTGGTATTTTACATAAATTACGATACAATACGAGACACTAATTGAGCTTCCACGTAAATATGATATTCAGCATAATTATTCAATTACTTATACGTATACACGGTAATACTTGTTACTCTGTAATTACTTTTGCTGGCATGTATCAAAACGACCTTTACTTTGATGATAGTACACAAAATAATATTACCCCGTATAAAATTCAAATACCAAAATCTGTCTGTTTGCGAGAAGTCGCTGCGATTTGTTCTGAGAACTTGAGCTCCAGACGAAATAAAATGTCAAACAAGTTTATTTAATGCATAACGACACGACTACGGCTGGAAATTATGTTAGCAACCTAACATTGCATATTAATGCTACACAGCAACACCACGGAAAATGTTTCGCAAACTGAAACTGTCTTTGACATTAAATACACTTTTATTATGTTCGCTGTTCATTTAGCGTAATACTTTGAATTTATTAGTAGTTGTGTTGCTCCGTAGTCCATTACATTTTATGTGCAATCAAATAGTTTGGTGGTGTAACGTGCCATATTATATGTTCGTACGTATGATGTTTACTGGTTATTTTGCTTTAACTGGGTAAACAAAGGGCAGTTTTGCGAGCCAATATATCTGGAAAAGAGCTGTTTTCACACATACATCCAGTTCAACCAGTTCAGAGTTTTTATAAATGGTTTTCACAAAGCAAAGCAATATGACATCCCCCCAAAATAATCAAATCTTTAAATAAGGCGTTATTTTTGCAACGTCAGCTTTTGTAAACATTTTATAAAAAAAAACAAACACGGTTGACACAAAAAGGAACACGACTCCGTACAAATTGATGTATGACGGGACGGCTGACTAGATGGGATGCAACAACAAACGTTATGTTACCACCATATAATATTTACCGAAACACTGCTGCCAGCTATTCAAAATGCCCACGGCATCATGGAAATATTAAATCAGTCATATATTTTATCCATTTGTTCGGCGAGCCGCACTATATTAATTTTAGAACGGTCTGTCACCAAAATTCCATTTGAAAATACCATATAGACTAACGCCGCTTTCAAAGACCTCGTCGTATATGATTGGTTTGCTTTGACACGAAATATTCATCTAATCTAATATTTTTGCTGAAACATTTTCAAAGACATATTCGTCACCTTTATATTCACTCTGATTTGAGTAAGTGCTTGAATCTCAATTTTAACATAAGAATTAGAAGTGTTGTTTCAACGTAACGAGGAGAGTAACGTGCTGCGACATAAATTATGCAATACATCAACGACACTGCATGTCACACCCGCACCCTTAACATGGTGCACCTTGTTTACAAATGCATTGAAAAAGTTTTAAAACTAAATTGTACAAGAACCAAACTTAATTGATTACAGCCATAAACGCTTGCAAAAAGTTTGCTCCGAAATATTAACCGTAAACAAAACAGGAACCGGTAGCAATTATGGTATTTCCACCCGGAGGGATTTCATTACATATGAATTATCATCTGACATCCAGTATTAACCTGAACTCGAAAGTGCATTACCGCTGGAGTGTCTGTTCATGAAAAATGTAATTGGATGATTTATCTCGTTGGTCACGTTTCGCCGCCATATGGACTTCTCATGAATAAGTAATGTTCGGCTGCGGTCGTTGTTTCAATTAGCGGTTGTGTCGACTGTCGACGGCTGGGCACGACTGCTTCCCGCCAGCCACCCGCCACACTCTGCAAACACTGAAATACAATTTTTGTTATAAAGATGCGAATATTTCATTGAAGTCTGCAGTTTTAACTTACAAGATAGTTTTAAATACCACGATTTAAATTATTTCCCGAAAGAAAAATAACTTTGCCTCCTGTTATAAAGGTTTAATAAATCCATCACAGATTAGCTCGTCCCATTATACAAAAATATTCAGAATGGTTAAGATCATTAAAGATACTAAATCTGTTTTTGCACTCAAATAAACCCAATAAATAGAAATGAAAGTCCGGCGTTATTCCTATAATTCGAGCGTACCTACAATAATGAGCGAAAGTAATTATGTGGCAACAACCCCCGTTACATCTCCGAAAGACACGACCCATTCAGGGATTAGAGGGATCTCGCTCGCCTACGACGGATTAAATTGATATGTGCGACGCTGCTTAACTCGTTTTATGTAAAGGGTCGGAAAGCAATCCCTTTTATTACAAGTGGAGACATAATCTTATGCGTATGTCTTTTTGTTGTCTATTATGGAAGCTAAAACGTCTCAAGTTTTATTATTTTTGTCATTTTCATAACCTACTTGTGGTCATAAATTGTTTTTTATAGCATTTGCTTAGTTTTCACAGGCATATATAGTACTTTGTGATGTGCGTAAGATCTTATTGATAACTAAACAAGTTTACGTCTAAGCAAAGCAAAATGGTTTACTCGAATTCTACCAATATAAAGATTTCGTTCTGGTCGACGACCGTTCCCGGAAATGGTGTCGTTTACATAAACCTTAACCGGCCGCGAGTAATGGCCTCTACACTTGTACAGTTCCAATTTATGACTTGAATTGCGATGCACTATGTAACAGACTCTTGATTAGCAAAATGCTGCATGTTGTTTGCATGAATGTATAAACTACACACTTTCTTATTAAAACCACCATATCGCAGTAATTTGCAAAGCCATTATTTAATTTTGAGATAATTCAACGATATGCACGTATACAAAACTGAACTTTAATAGTGTTTTCAATGTTCTTTTATTATAATTATAACATGACTTAACAAAGGAATCATCATAACTTATGCACATATTTTATAAGGAATGAATTATATAGAAAGTTAACAATCCGTAAAGTTATATAAATGAGTTGGAAGTTCATTGCGAAAGGGTCGGATCATTGCGGAATTATCCATTTACGGAGAGTTACTCGTTTTATTTTCTTTTAGCAGTCTTGTACAGCGTTTGTCGCTGAGCATCACAGTCACTTCCCCCGCTTGTTCGAGCGCCTTTCGAACCCTACCGTAAAATAGACGCGAAATGTGATAAATGGAAAACTCTTTTTATTGTCGAGGCCCGGGGCACGTTACGTTATGGGTCGGCTCCACTCATCCCGCCCGCACCCTCGCTTTCCCGGCCCGTCTTATCAAGTTTTCTTATATCCTAGTTACCGCTCAATTTTGTGAGCCTTATATAAAAAGCTTTTTCTGTGCTCCCCTCTTTGCAAAAGAATTGCTCTTAAGGTATCTGTCTGTACACGAGTCTCTATCACTTAAGCGTAAGAAGTAAAAAAGCTATTCTTGCCCTGTCGAGTGCGGGCATGACTTAAATTGACCCTGCATTTTTTTATTCAGGGTATTACGCTGCTTCAAGACGCTGGTACGTCGGATGACAGTGGACGGGCATCAGAAAGACTAACGGGTAGTTCGGTGGCGCCTCGCGATCCCGATTCTTCCCGTGATCGTCTTAGTGACGTAAGTATTTTAATCTTACATCACTTTACGCCCTAGCAATCCTTTACCAAAAGCAAGTCATGTCTTAGTGCATAGAACCTTCAGCAATGAACTCTCTGCAAACCCTTTAATATTATTTTTCTGTGAAAATGAAAGAAACGCTAGGATTTATTTTCCGATATCATTTATTTACATCCTGTTCGTGCCTTTATTCTGTCACAAATATCTATTTGTGTCGTGCTTCACAATATGATATGTCGATTTTCAATGAGGTGCATGTACGAATTCACTTAGTGTTGTGATTGTAATGCGTGTTAGATCGTGAAATAAAAAATATAAATGTCTTCTATTTTTTTGCATAAATTCTCGTCTCTCCTACCTATTTTGATTATATTGTCGTTATTATTGGCTGTTCATAATAAAAATTATCTTCAAGAGGTCGCTTTTTTCTATTTCTATATTACTTTAAAGCATTGTGGCTGAGTGCTAGGAGAGACGGGACAAACTTCACCACCCCTAGTCACTCCAATCCACTCATATGTTCGCTTTCTCTCTCCTGCCTACAGGCCAGTAGCCGCTGTAGTTCCGGAAAAGGCTATATCGTGAGTATAATCAATGTTGTCTGTTTGCTATGTAGAACTTTTTTTATTGTCTCTTCCACCATGCACGATTCAGTTGTAACCTTGCTGCTTGCATGATTTTGTTAGAAATTAATAATAAATGTTTCCCCTTAGAACATGTCTTTTGCTAACTTGTAGATATGGTAATTGTTTTTATGAATTTCTAATGTTATACTAACATACATCAATAGGATCTATGAATAAATTGAATGAATTAAAGTCTAAATAACCCTTGTCTGCTGGAAAAGTCATGTAATGGCTATAATTCTCTATTACTGTGTGCAAATTTACCCAGATCACGCAACACACATAGACCCTGTTCGATATTCCGCGCGTATCGCAGCTAAATCACGAGATTTGTCGAGGCGGTGCCGTTCCGTACTACATAACATTACCTGCGCCCGTCCTGAATACTTCATGTTCTGTATTTATTTGAAATTGTAATATCTCAGCCTGATCCCTTGTTGTTTCCTCCGGCGTTAACTTACCTCATAAATAACACGTAACGTATTCGTCGATTTATGTTTCGATAATAGTCATCTTCTCCCATATGATTTGGACTGTTCCGAGATTGTTTGATGGTCATGCGTAGAATACATTCATTCACTGGAAAACTTTATTATTAAAAAAAAAAACAATTTTCTTAAAGAGACATCTCATTACCGTAAGCTGACTATCCGCATACTTAAAATTCTACGCAATTTGTTTTAACATTCTGTTTAGAATAAATTGCACGCTTGGTTTAGGTGTGAGTTTTAGTTCATAAATTATTTTTTAGTGTGTAAGAAGTAAGCTGGCAGCTATCGGATAATTTTGCTGCTTTAATCCTCTGGTGCAGATTGTAGCGAATTGTAACGAATGTTAATTTAAATAAAATTGTAATGCATGAATTCGACCATGTCATCTGAATTACACATCGCAGTACTCAAATGTTCTTTTTCTCCTTTTACAGTGTGATAGCGAAGGCGACGATGACAAGGCAAGTACTTTGATATTAATATTTCTTCTTCAAACTTCCCAGTTAACGTTTCTAAACGATATTTACGAATCGCGTAAATTAATTAAACCAGTCTTCAACTCCTCGACTCTTTGAGAGTTGGAAAAGTTGAAACAGAGCGTTGGAAATAAATGTCCGTGTAATGTAAGTGGCGAAGTTGCTCGTTCCCGGTTTATTACCCGGTCGGACTTGCCAGTACACAGTGATTAATCTCGCGGGTCGGAACGCCACGTTCTAAGCACCTGTTTACAGAATTGTTTAGTTGGATTGCGGTTAATGAATTGGATTGGATTTTCTAACGTTTCATTTTATACTCAACTTACCTAATATAAATTATGGACTTATACAACAAGCTTATTGTCCGTAAGTAGTGCAAGGAGTCGGCTTTGTAGTCGAATCGCACATGCTCTACTAGAGGCTTAACTAACTCGTCAACAGGTTGTGAAATGCGAGTCAAAAGCGGCCAGAGTTTGAGCGTAGAGCGCTCTCCGACGCGTGTCGACGTGGCAAAGGGCGCTGATTACGCGCCGTCGCTCTGTTCAGTAATTACTAGATTGGCGCAGTCTGGAAGTGCCCGTAATTAAATACATTACACCGCCTTTAGCGGTACTAACTACTGGCAGTTGCTCTTTAACATCTCATATGTTATTAAGACCTGTTGACAAAAATGATTCTATGTAAACATTTCTTACAACGTACTTCAGATATGTTTGGCTTATACCGATGATATTGCCATTTATTTTGTAAACCAATTTTTCCTATATTTCTGGAATTACTGCAAAAAGTAATTCGTACTCTATGAATCTGTGACGGCTGACGTGCAAATCTGAAAGCTTTAAAAGACTGATACCATTGTTGGAGCGACCGCAACCCCGTCTCGTCCGTTCCCCTTAATCTAATTATCTGGCCCCTTCGCTGCCTGCTCCGGACGAAACACCCCACCCTCAATTTTCTCAGGAGAACCAAGTTTAAGTGTTCTATTAGGTAACCGATCTTACGATGATTACTGAAATCTCGTATTTTCGCAATGTTTTGTTTTTTCTAAATAAAGAGAAATTAGGACTAATCCTTTAAAAAAGGCCTTTCAGCGGTAGGGATTCAATTTTGTGGTAGATTAAAACCGATATGAAAGTGGATCGGTTTTATCGGTTTTACGTGTGCACTAAACCTTATTTGCAAATTCCAAGAACATTTTCTTTATTCCAAGTCTATGCTTTTACTTCCCTGAGCTGTCGAACATAATCGAATATGAAGTTTGACGGCAGAATAATGGCAGTAAATGGATATCTGAGGATGAAATCAGTCTCGAATCTGTGTTGCGCCGTAGTCGATTAATTAAATTATCCCGTGAAGTTGACAGCGCTGAGCTCATTGTTCGGAGCAAGCCGGGAGTGATATATAGGTGAGAGTGGGTGCCGTGGTAGCGCGTGGCTGCCATTGCTCGCTACACTTAGCTAGAGAGCGCCACTAACTCGATCCGATTCCACTTGGGCTATTTGCACTCCGAGTTCAATTATGCCTCCACTTTGATATGCAAATCCGGTCGCGTTTGGCTAATTACGTAGACGCTTCCGTAACATCATTTCAAACGTCAACTTACTGTATTTACGTCACGTAGCCATGTGCGTTCCGCGAGTAATGAAATTCAAAATGAACTGAATCGCTTTTTTAGCTTTGATGAGACTTAAAGTGACTAGTTCCATCTCTATTGTAGTTACTTAAATTGTACGAACTTTCGTTTCCGGAAAACTATTGAGAGGCTACGAATAGCTTGAACATGAATCTGTGTAAACTCCCCGAGCTCAGCAAACTGTTATTAGCTTAGTAGTAAAGTAGCAGGAGTGGACTCACTGGCTCCTGCATAATCACAATGTTGGATTGCGCACTTTTCGCTTAGTGTTAGTTAAATACTTTAATTTAATACCTTCATAGTTAAGTCAACAAATATGGTTGTTCTTATATAAAAATCGTCGCTTTTAGCGAATGTTGCTGGCACACCTAGCACATAATGTATAAACTATTGTGCGGTAACGTACATATTGCACGGTGCTCTATTAAAAGTAATGCAATCTGTTTTTTTAATATAAAACACATATTTTTCATAGATAACAAAAACTTTTATCATGGAATACAAATGAAAAACCGTTCATTTCTTTATGGTGCAGTGGGTGCCACTCGGCAAAATTTACCTTACGCAAAGCTGCCTCGGTTAATTGAAAGAGCTTCTTTCGTTTGGTGTAATATTTTACGGCACAGTCCGTGCCTCGTTGCGGTAACAGCAAAACGGTCTCGCTCCGACACACCAGTTTTCTTTAGTGCTCTCTCCTTGGGCGGCCGCTTACGACTCCTTTTAGAACTCGTTTTAGAAGCAACAAGAAAATAATTTAATCTACTCCACGGAATCGAAACATAAATTTGTTTTCAACATTATCTTAATCGCTACTTCTCTTTTACCATCTTTCAGCGTTGGCTTATTTCTTAAATTCTTTTTATTTTCATTTCCTTTGCGGAGAATGTCTTTAGAGTTTTTCAACTTAGCAATTACGGTAAAAATTTGATTTGACTTACGATGAAATTATCCTGGCTTCTTCAGATTAGAATTAATTCGAAAGAAATTTCCCTGTATGAAGTGAATTTAATTTAATATAACTTGTATATCTCTCTAAACTCACAAAAGGACTTTAAGATATTAATGTTTGTTGCTTAGTGTAGTATTCCCACATGTACCGCAATAAATCGGCCGCACCCACGGCGACGGCGCTGCGGCACGCGAGATAAGGGTCACCGCAACACCATTAAGTACCACAATGTCACAGTTCCGCCGATCAACTACATAAACCCCTCACCGCCCACTACACACTTTATGACTTACTCGCACCTACTAACATTTCATCCATCAACGAGCCACCAGAGCACTTACTTGCACATACCTTCATTATTTAATAGTAATACCACTGTAATTATAATAAACAACTTAACTACGTGATTAACATAATGTTTCTAGAATGTTCTACTTTTGTCTTGTAAACGAGCATAAAGTGAAAGAACAAATTGCGAGTTTCCCCAGTATTTTCCTCGCTCGGAAAAATATATGTTTTATTAAAGCTCGGCATTTCCGAGAGCGCGGCAACCCTCGGGGTGAGGGTGGCTGGCTCAGGGGGATGAGTTCGGCGGCGCGCCAGTGTATAACAGACAGTAGAGGGATATAAAACATATTTACGCGCCTATAAAGTACTCTCGTACGCTCGCTCTCCACCATTTTCTTTTGTTCCTCGCTCGCAGCCAATGATAATGCTTTCTCCCGTTCGGTTAAACTTATTTCTCTGCCGTCTTATCTGGCTTTTCTTCGGCACTTTTATTTATAACCGAAGTGGTGAAATGTAACAACGTGAAGTAAACGATTTTGGTTTCAGTTTGCTTTTTGACATCTTGTTTTCTTTTTGTGTAGGATTTATTCCTTTTCCTAGTATTTTTTCTTTTAGTCTGTTCCATTTTCCGTTTATTAATTGGGTGCCACGTGAATTTTGTAGTGGTTTAGTTTACAAGTAGCGATTGTCTTTTTATCAAAACTTAGAATTGAGTATAAAGACAATAATAAATGTTTGAATACACTTTTAGGTATCCGTTGTAAATATAGATCTTCTCGATGTCGATTAAAACCCTTACATGGTATAAAATTCACCAATTCTCGTTGCTTTAAGAAAGCGTAGGGTACTTAAAGCTATTCAGAATGAGCATAACGGAAGCCAGAGTGTTAACAGCAAAGCGAGGAGCGTCTTAATCTTACGCTACAGTAAGGCTCAGAACAGAAACCCCTTGCGTAGGTGAGAGGGTGTAATAACAAGAGTCACCCGTTCCCCGCCAAGCCACCCAGTCGCCCGCAGGCTCACCCGCTCGCAAACTTCTACGGAGATTCCTATTACTCCGTCGTGCTCCAGTCTAACCGGCTTGACTTAGATAAGACCTAACTTACTACGATGTAAACTGAACCTTAAACATTCGCAGCTACGACACTTACATTGCAAGCCTTTGTCTTTGTCACGTGTCAGACTTAAAGTTACTCATATTGGTTGGTCATGTAAACAAGAAATGCCACGCTTTCTTATCCATTACAACGAGTACAAATAAATCGAAACGTTAATTGAATTCCTCTTTCTAAATATTGAGAAATAACTAAAAGCTAAAAACATTGTTCCTACTTTCGAATCGTGTAGGACAAAGAGGCGCCATCAAAGGGCTGTAATCATCCGTAGGCAGGCGAGTGTTAGCACTCGACGCCGAGGTCGGGATATCTCTCGACGGATCAGCAGCTCACTCGGGATGCACTCTACGATTCCGTTTGTCACTGCACCCGACTGCGGTCTGAGCTCCCGCTCTGATAAACGCATGTCAACGTGCTTTGAATGCAGAGCGCATTTAACCACTGAAGCCGGATAGAAGCTTACCGAGTACGGTTTAATATGGCGCTATTAATGATATCGCTATGTAAGGCAATACGTTTAGCTTGATCGTTTATTTATATCGACATCTAGTAGTTGATTATTGGATTAAGCCAGCTGACTGTACTTGTTGTGGCCAAACATTATCTAGATCACAAAGCATCCATCAAATGATCTCGTAAATAGTTGAATTAGAACAAGAAATACACCAAGTCAAGAATTCTTATCCCTGAAAAAATTACTTGTTTGTTTGCAATACAAATTGTGTGATGTTTAGATGCATCGATCAGGTAGTACGGCGCCGAGCACACAATGTGTCATGTTACGCAGATAAGCTGTTCGGCTATTTGCACGTCGTCGTAGTCGTGTGTGCGACCCAGCCGGCCCGGCCGTAATTAGCCGGCCGCAAAGTTCGCCGGAATGTTACACGAACACCCCACGAGCCCACGACTACAACTGTACATAGTATACAAACATTTTACAGGTCCCTCGGTACTAAGACACTCTATACTGTGGAGTCCGTAGAGTTTGTTTCTAATTGTTCGAATTGAATCGAATCTAAAACAAAGCGTCAAATACCGAGAAAATTAATTTTCAATTTCATGGGTTTTCTGCAAAATTTACTCCTTTATTCAACACAGTACTGAACAGAGTAAATAATTTTAACCGCAAAAGTGGAATGAAGTGAATTGAAAATATTGTCATGTAAATATGTAGTTGTGAACGCGTTCAAAGCTTTCAAAAAGATAACACTTACGGTTTAAGCCTTAGGAGTCGTTATTTCCGTCGTAAATAGCTGTAGGTCGTTAGTGGCCCGAGCAACCGGGGAAACAAACATGTTATGCGACGACAATGTGATAAACCAGTAGAATATACCCGGACTTTTACAGTTCCGCGATCATTAACAATTTACTAACTTTGTGATAGACTCAATTTATTTATTCCATCTGGTATGGAATCTCGAGGAATTATTATAAAGTAATCTAAGTTAGGAGACGAGCCATAGAGACGAGGGGGAAGATAGTTATTTAAATATAATGCCGCAGCGTGTCCGCACCGCTTTACAGATTGCATTACGTCCAAGACAGACTCATTGAAGCGAGCTGTCGCCCAAGCTTACTGAAGTTGCTACGTTAATTACTTATTATGACTCGGAATGCACTTCACATCTCGGTGCTTGGGTACATTATCTGCCTTGATGATTTGCCAACGCGAGCTTCTTTTGTAAATGTTTTACTAAAGAACGTACTGTAATTTAATTAGATTAATTAGGGGGCTTCGAGATCTTTATGTAGGTAAACTGTTACGCAGCCATAATTGTGAAATTATAAAAAAAAATGTACTTAATTGATTTGTTAATACATATATTTTGTCCGTATAAAAAGTATTTAAGTCAAATATCTTGAATAGCAATAACAGTCATAATTCACTGCTCGTAAAGTAAATAATTTAATTCTTCTAAACCCATAAAAATGGTAAACAGCTTGATAATCTTGTTACAAAGTGCCAAATAGTGTTTATATTGTATTTTACCCCACGTCGCATCATAAATTATTTTCCTTATCGATGCCGACACGCCGTTATCGTCCCCATCTTACTTTTACTCAACTCCCACGCCTACAATCACGACTCACGACCACCGTTTATAGTAATTTGTCGTCAAAGGCATTAATCCAACACTTTGTTTTCTTTATTTATGTTGATTTATTTATGAAGTTATTTGTTGCTTGTGCATTTCCAATTTCATGTTATTTTGAAAGTCGTAAAATATTGTAAGATAGGTAACGTCATCATTATTATATGTGAACTCTAAAGTACCATTCTGCGACGCTTTAGTGTTGGTCGTGTCGGATTATTCCGTCGACCACTTTGTTGTTTTATACTTCGTCTCGACTCTCGAAGCGACTTTATGCATCGCCTCATTGCTCTTCGCCGTTTCGCTTAGTTTCCCCTCTCTATTTTCAACTCACGTTACTACGTAAATTTATTTTGAAACAAGCGATCCGCCAACATCCTTGTACATATTAGGAATAACTTTTAACTATGCGTGTAGCTTCATCAGTACCTATATTGCTGTTTTTAAGATTAGGTAATGAATGTTTGGATTAAAATAATTTCCAAATGCATTTAACCATTGTATTAGTTATGATTTAACTAGTAGTGTTTGACAAAAAGCATTCCATGCATAAATCAAGTAACAGATAACATCGGTTAAATAATTACACGAAAACAAAATAGTATTTTTATTAAAACTTGATATAACACAAGGCACCACAATAAAATTGTCGGCGCGCCGTTTACAAACGCTCAGAAACAAACTACATTTTTATACGGAGAGCAAACAAAATGAGTTAGTGGTGCCGTAGAGTCGCTTTTCCCAGTATTTCCAACGAGCGAGCTTGAAAATTCGCTTTAATACCTTTGTTCTACAGGGCTTTACAGCTCTCATGTTTCGCAGAAATATTTTCCGAGCGCAGGTTTGCTTTACCTATGTGTGAATATTCTCTACTCCATTTTGCCTCTTTAAATATTTAGGTTTCAACGAAAAATAATATATTTTATGCATTTTTTATGAGTGCGAGTAGTATTGCTACGGTCTTTAAATAAATATACGCATAAATGATTCAGTGCTGAATTTCAAGAGCGTAATTTTATATGTCAGTATTTATTGATTCCTAAAATTATGTTACAAATAAATAAGGTATTAATCATATTGAACCAATTATGCCATCAACATATTCGTTTATGTATTGTATACAAATTTTTATTTGTATAATAGGTACACAATATTTTCCAGCAAACGAGATAAAAGCACAACAATTGACAAATCAGTTTGTTAAGTGTTTAAGGTATGATCGCTCCCATTGCGGAATTAAATAAAATGATAGAACCTCCCGGTTGAGTTTATTCATTACAACCCACGACGGGTGGGCGGTGGGGGCTTCCACCCTCACTCCACTCGTTTTATGGATATAACCTCGACAAAATACCCCTAAAATTGCACTGTTTTTATTATGTTCTCTCTTTATCTCTTTTGGTTTGTTGCTCCTTTTTACGACGTTATTATTTTATTAGGGAATAAAGCAAATAATAGAGTCAACCGTGATTAACTACTACATACCTAGCCTATCGAATTTTATTTTAGTGCTGCAAAAAGTAAATTCATTCTTTTTATACATTCAATGTCATACTAATGCTAAAATATCTTCTTGGCAGTCGGGTAATTACTTTGACACGAACATAAATTGATGAAGATATTATTATGGACAAGGTAATGAAGCTTAATACGATAGATTTATATCTACATTATATTTTTTTCCAACAAGATATTTTAATCTCTTGTTAGATAAAGAACAAAATAATTTTGTCGTATAATCATTGGTAAAACTGTCAGTAAAGAGTAGTGATGACACATTGAAATATCTGATGTGATTTTTCTGTATCATTAAATAGAAACATTGTTTAGATGCCAAATAGTTTGCGAGAGCGATAAAACAAAGCGGCTGGCAAACGACCAAGTCGCGCAAAGCGACACGAGTGGATGGGAGCGCGATTTGCAACGCGAACACTGGTTACTAGCGTCGTGGAGCCATGTCGCCTCATGCCTCGCGCGCCGTGCTTAGCACAGATTTGCACGGATACATTTTAAATGGAGCCGCCAGATCGCAATTACACTCCCTTTGAGCTTGCGGAATGCGTTATGTATGACATTCAATTCAATTTGGCGCACAAAGCCCGCGTCGAAATACTCTTTCTCTTTGACCGAATCCTCTTATGCAACAACGCTTTGTTGGCGAAATAGCTCCAAGTTAACAGCCTACGTTTTCATGATATTTGAAAATCTGTCTCAGTGCACTGTGTAAAATGTGCTGCCGTATTCGTTTTGTTCCAACTACGAACTACATTCCGAATATTGTATACTTTTTTATATGAAATGCTCTGTTTTTGCATTATAGAGTTTAGGTGCTACTCTAAACTTTGTTGGCATGTGCTATGTCTGAGGAATGTCGGACGTGTCCACCTGGGTCCGTAGGCGTGCACGTATCACCGCCTCCCTTTGATGTAAAGAATACACACATGCTTCGTGTCAGACTTGTGATAAATAAACAAAACAAATTCAAACATTGCTATGCAATCAACCTACATAAAGTAATACCGCTAATTGTTGTCTCGTACATATGTGGCATACCTGTCTTCAGTATGGGCGTTAATAAATTATAACAGGTTTATTAATTTCGAGGAATTCCGTTTCATTATTTATTATTTCCGAACGACCTAAAATATACTTCTCAAGCACCATTATCAATGCAGTTCTTCGTGTTCCAATTAAACTAACTGCACTTTGACAAATTAAGTATACATTTCATAAACAGAAGTAAAAATATTAATACATGATGGTATGTAAATTTAATATGGTAGGGTTAAGTCGTTGTTAATTAATTTAAGCCGAGCGAGGTGAGGCTCGATTAGCGGAATAAATTGGGCTTGCGGCGGGCACAATCCCGGGCGCAGTAAACAGCGCCGACAACAAAGGCAACTCGGCAGCCGCCCCTGTGCGGGAAAGGCGAGCTTAATGCTTACTCATTATTTATTCACATCTATAACGAGATTGTCAGTGCTCCCTGTCTCCGCCCGCTCCTCTACAGCTGCCCCGCTTATTTTATTTCTACTTGTAAACTCGTCTTTGCCGTATTATTTACTCTCACTCATACTCAAATAAATTTCCTTTGCGCTCGACTTACAAAGTTATTACAGTTTTTTTCAAAGTTACGATCAAATTTGAAACATTTGAAATCTAAAAATGTGTTACTTGTTATTCATTTTAGAGCTTATTTTCGTACGTTATTGGTTGTATTTTCTGTTGAATCCAAAAGAATATAAGGTGATCTAAGTGTTTGAAAAACATTGAAATCTTGATTTTGAAGAAATAATAAATCTATTTGATCATCTATTTGTGATGATTTTAGAGTATCTTGTGTTACCTAGAAACTGTAGATATTTCTCAGATAAAAATAGTTTGTACGAGTATGTATAGCACGCAAATGAGTATCTAAAGCAGCTTTCCATTAGTGGAGAATGTAAAGAATTTGGTGATTTAGTTTCTAACATTAGTACTCTATTAAATAAAATATTTGTACGAGATACTTAGAATATTGTTTGTAGATTTTGGATAAATAAGTGCTTCAATGTTAATATTAGAGATTTAAACTCAATCGTTAAAGAATAACAAATATGTAACAAGATGTCTAGAACATACGCCTTATTTGATATGAATTACATTTGCGAACTCGAAAAAGTAATATTACACTAAGTTTTATTCAAAAGATATGAAAAGCGGCGAAGCACTTGCAAACAGCTAGATAATGCCGTCAGATACTCAACGTGGTCGTTGAAAATTTTATGTCGCCTCTTGCTGCATTCTCCACTGCAACCCCCACCCCGCATCTGTAATTCTACACCCTCTTCAAAGCTTTGCTATCGGTACATGCGTTAGCTATATTTTGTTCATTCACCATTTTAATTGCTATTAGTAAATATGTAGTGGCATAAAGGTAGATCGTTTCAAAAAGCAATATTTGGTACAAAATCCAGAATAAGAACAACAATTAAACAGAATATTTTAACCGACGAAGACTGAATGGGAAATATGTGCCGTTGCAGTTATGTTTTTCTGTCGTATTTTAATACTAGCTGGTGCCCGCGACTTCGTCTGCGCAAGTTTAGTATTTCGAACAATATGTTTACAAATTGTAGCCTATGTGTTATTCTGATGTATAAGCTATATTGTGGTAAAGTTTCATTCAAATCCATTCAGTAGTTTTTGCGTGAAAGAGTAACAAACATCCATACATACAAACTTTCGCGTTTATAATATTAGTAGGATTAATTACCGTTTATCACTAAGACATTTTGTAATCTGATTTAATCCAACATGAAAGTATCATGTCGTTCTCATCCTCATCACTATTCCGATAGAGCAGATACAAGTCACATTTGTATGTCTTGAGCAGTACTTTGCATTCGCTTTGTTGTGTGTGTCCTCGTCCGGTCTTTAGAAACACTTTCAAATTTTTGCCGACGCTTTCTCTTTTACGATACTCAACAGTTTCGCTAACAACAATTTCTAAATGAATTATAGAGATTTGGCAACCTTACTAAATACATATTTCCACCGCGCACAAACGTATTTTAAGCAAACATTTATGGAGCGAGGGTACGATACAAAAACGCAATCCAACAATACGTTTACCGCAAATTGAATGAGGCTCGAAATAAATCCTGCGGTCGTTGTCTGACTCCCAATACCAGTACCTCCCGTTCGTATCTCTCACCCTTGTTTGTCGTTGTTGGGGTTTCATCCAACAAATACAAATATCCATATGCTTGTGTATACAGATCAAGTTCAATTTTGATACGTCCAGGTTTCTTTTCAGAATTCCGTATTTTACAAGCTTTCATAAAAATTGTTTAAATCCTCACAAAATTATGAGTTGAGAAACGCAGCTTGATCATTATCGACAGCCTATTTTCTCTCCCTCGTTTAAGACCCAACTAAATAGGGGTCCCCAAAGTTCAAGCATCGTAAACCAAGCACTCCAGTGTATCGTAAGTGTTAATTACTTTTGTCACCCCGCAACTGGGCGGTTAACAAATCTTGTCGTTATGTAATTCTACCGCTGAGAACTGTAATTTACATCGACTGACGCAACATTGTTTGGATAATAAATTATTATGCCTTGAAGCGTTCTTAACGGGCGGCTAAATCGATAAGCGTCGTTTTTATTGCACCATTAACAAGCAGTCCGAGGGGCGAACTGATTTCAATCTGCGTAATCAATGCTGTATCGCACTAA
The DNA here is from genome assembly GCF_030705265.1 of Helicoverpa armigera. NCBI lineage: Eukaryota > Metazoa > Arthropoda > Insecta > Lepidoptera > Noctuidae > Helicoverpa > Helicoverpa armigera. The sequence goes on along the minus strand of NC_087127.1, from coordinate 7,519,708 downwards.
ACGAAAACTAATTGGTGCCAGTATTAGTAAATGCCCGGTCTTACGTACCCATCGCAAGTGTGTAATTACTGCGCCCATTAAGCAGATAGAAATAATTGTATCCTTTTAGTTATTTCATTTACTTTCACAAAAATCAATAAACGTTCAAACCCGTGATTCTACGAACAGAATTTCATTTAAATCATAAATGTGTCAATTACTCAAAAAACTGGTTTTATTAAAAAAAAAACCTTTTGAATTCAGCTACTGAAATGTATATTTTTAAGGTTTCAAAAAAATCTTCTCGTTTTTATTGCTGCCGAAAGTGGGAAAACGAGAGGAAAAAATAAACATCACGGCTGTCGCTCGCGAGCGAATTTCCGGCTCACTGCCGTTCGGGACGTTTCAATTTTACAAAATATAAACTTTTGCCCTCTGGCTCGTAACAATCGGTTCAGTTCAATTTATCATGTGAAATTGAATGTAATCTAAGTTTTGTTATGATCGTATGAAATGTAGTTTTGCGGTGCAACAAAATGCAATGCATAAAACATTTAGAAGTACTGATATATCGATATGCAATATTGTGTATCGGTTAATTGTTTACGTAGTTAATACGTTAACTATATATTTTGTTAAAGTCATGAAGAAGTACATTGTATTCCAACTTTACCAAATGCCTGTACAAAATGTCTTTTGTCTTTTTCGTCACTATTTACACAAAGAGATTCGTTCATATCATTTTAATTTCCCCTCGGTATTATACGTTAATATTTTACGTGAGATCACAATTCCCCGCAATAATAATAATCTGTTCCTCTCGTTGGGGAAACTCTTACAAAATGTTTTTTTATTATATATTTGTAGATTATTCTTCAGAGACGGTTACTGTAGACAAGTCGAGATTTATTTCTGTTATCCCTGCCGCTTTAACTGTTTCGCTGTTTCCTTATAAATTAAGAGACCTTTTATACTTTTTTGTTGTAGAATAAATGATTAAATTTTTATTTCGTATTTACTTTATAGGAAAGATGTCTTCTATGAATCTGAGGATACACATAATTACATATGAACTAAGCCATGTTCAAAAGTTCTTTGATGGTTTTGTGACTTGTTTCGTTAATTTAAAAGGTACCTTAGTCAGTTAAATATTCTCCCAAAACACATATTGCAATAAAAACATACGTTTGAAAACAAAAAAAAATTGCATAAAAAATAGAACTGTTCTGATCAACTGAAAAGACAGAAACAAGCAAGTTTTTAATAGAATAGTCTGCGATTGTACAACTTATTTTGTTCTGGCTTTCGCTTTCTGGCAATCGGGTAATTAGATTCGCCAGACAGACCACAGTAGAACATACATTAAGAGTAATATAAAATTTATTAATATTCAGTTAGTCGAGTTGATTATGTGTACCCTACAACGACCGCATTAATCGCAGTCGTAAAGCAATAAGTTATAAAACGAATATAAATAAATCGGTTTACGGCCGTTTTACTGCTTTTCGCGAATGTGTTATTGCTACGAACGGACGCTATGCGTTTCACAGTATACACGTACGTACCTAGGTAATAAAAACCCGAACTATTGTTTAAACATACGTACTATGAAAGCTAGGAAAATTGTTTTTCTTGTATGTGGGATATCAGTGAACAGCTACCTGACCCCAATACCTTCTCAACTTCATCTGCTGAGGTTCTTTCAATTTGGCGTCTACAATTCTTTTGTCAACGTGGCTGCAGATCCACCGCGATAAGGGGTTTCATGGCAGAAGGACCATGTGAAGATGAAACATTTTTTATTAATTTAAAAAGAAAATCAAACATACTTTTTTCTATTAGCAGAAGAAGCAGCTGTAATATCTCAAAATTTGAAATTAAATTATCTACATCTAAAATTAATTCTGTTATGTTTCTTTTGACATATTTCTCGGTTCTCCCACGTATATTGGTATCTGTCGGCATTTTACATGTGTAACAAGAAATATTCAACGAAACGGTATGATGGGCGGGCGGCGGGCGGCGCGTGCGCGAGGCGCGGGGCGCGGGTTACAGCGGCCGACGACCGGCTGCGGGCCGCGCCGCACTCTCGCCCCGGACGTCGGCCGTACTGTTCGTTATTACTCGATGATCTTCTTCTTTGTCTCGCACACGATCGCGATACATCGTTATTTTTATTCCGAACTGACATCTAGACCCGGCTTGGATTCCTATCGAACTCTGGATTTCAGTGCTAACGGATTGCAGTGACACTAGTGGATATGTCTTTTTATTAACGTATTTGTTTTTATGTCAAGTGCACTAACAAAGTTTACTGTCACTAATTAACATTAATAGTGTTTACGGAATAATATGACTTATATGTGAAAACTGTGAAAAGTGATAATTTAATGATAGGCATGAATGTTTACATTAAATGGTGTACGTTTTATGAAAACTGAAGTATCCCATTTCAATAGAAGTCAAACACAGTTACCATAGTGAGGATCAAAGATTCGCCTAAGAACAATGCAGAAGGCAGCAGCAAAAAGGAAAGCAAGAAAAAAAACAACAAACAAAAGACGGAAGGAAGTGGTTCGGTGACAGGGAATAAGGTCGAAAAGACTGCGTCTGCTGCTGTAAAGGTGGACAAGGAAGCCAAAAGACCATCGCCAACCAAAGATGTCCCAGAACAACAGGTAAAGCGTGAGGATATCATGTCGACACAGATTAAGGAAAATGTAAACAAATCGACTCAATCAATATTTTTTATATTGATGATACTGATACTGCTCTCTGAAGCTAATTCAGATGAACAACACAGATAAGCGTATTTTAATTCCTTGTGAAGGACATGCATATTTTATCGTAATGCCTTACGTGACCGGCATCGTTAACATTTACCCCACTTTGGCGAGATTAACTTGAACAATGGAAACAACCTGCTATAGAATTCATATTTAATTTACACATATTCGCATTGAAAAACTAATGGAATGGTTATTGCACTTGGTCACGAACCATCGAAACGCAAACTCTACATGAATAGTTTTACTGGTGTTAGTAACTTTTGTTAGTAGTAGCTTTACAATTCCGGTCAAATGTTTATGGCACTACGAACGACGTAATTATAGTTGCCACTTGCCAATCAGCTGACTGGCCTATAACAAGATTGATTTCATAACTATTATTAGATTTATTTGATAAGCTGTCCAACTAGGTTATTTATTTACAACTTTTATTGTTACATTTGCTATCGACGTATCGAGAGTATTGTATAATTATTTTTATGAAACAAAGGGATTTTTATAACTCAGTTTTATTGATTGAGTCTGTATTTTTGTAATTAAAGCCAAATGCCAATTTTATCATGTATTAACGATTTTATAATTGGTATGTGCTATCCTAATAAAATTGTAAATATTTTTTATTGGCTATTCATGTCATCATGAACCTAAATAAGTTCAGACTAAAGTATGACTGTTTTTTAAGAAGCAACTCGATTTTTCTTATGATGAATAAAATGATTGCTGAGTGACCACCAACGACAGGCATATTTTTATCAAAGACGTGGTATGTTTAATTACCGTCTTGTTAAACTAACAAATTAAACTAAAACATTTTTACGAAAATAAATTGAATACATAATTAACTAGACTATTTATGAACCTACTACGAATTTAATAATGATCGCGTCGTTGATTCACAAAATTACGGCCAATTACAAGAATAAAAACACAACTACACTGCGTTAATATACTGATTATAATTACAAATAATCTGTGCTAAGAACCAGACTTCCATATTTATATAGCCATTACTGCGATGCGTTTTTATCCATATATCATGAAAATGATATAAATGTTTGAAATATTAGTATAGTAGGTAACGAATGTTAGCCGCTAAAATAGCTCTAAATAAAACAGTCACACGCCAATAAAAAATGAAATATATTTCTAATAGAACATTAAATAAAACTGTATCTACAACCGTGGTCATAAATATATCTATCTCTTTATTATGCATTAAATGTCACTGAGAACAAAAATTGGTATGCAGCATTAAATTCAGGTCATGAACAAACAACTCTTCGCTATTATATGCGAGAAGAATATTTAGTTACAATTCGTTTTCGACTTAGTTTAGGTTCTATCCATGAATAGAATATACACGAATGCCGAAATCAGTTAAGTTACTATAATATAGTTAATTAATCTTCATTTTGATTGCATTTTAAAAACCAGAACTGAAATCATAACAGATAACCCGCCACAGAATTCACTTCAACTTCACCACAACTCAAATATAATTTAAATTCAATAGTTTTCAATATTCTCTTTATTTCACCAATCATAGTATCCATCTACATTACCCTTACAAGATTGCAAAGGGGGGTCACGGCTCGGTATGACTGAACTTTGCTTAGAGAGACTTGAATTTTAAGTCCCACCATCCTATTAAAAGTTTGTGAAAGTATTAGAATTCGGAATGAGGGGCGAAAAGCTATCACGCCATTTTTTCCGACTCCCCGTTTCCTACGATGAGGAGGCGGGGAAAACGGCCCCGAGGCTGGGATCGCCAGATTATACTTCGCTGTTTTGAATTCCGAATACGAATTAATTAATTCAGAATCGTAAAGTTCATTCATATTATAAGTTATTATTATAAAGACTTGTGTGGGTGTGTAACGTTCAAACGTTTGTGTTCGCTTATTTTATTTTTATTACTTTGAGTTAATTGCTTTTACGACTCTACTAATGGAATTTGATAATAGAAAAAATAAACTAATTTCAAAACAATTCAGCAAGCCAAACAAATAACTTCAAATTTTAGTTTGTGTGAATAGCCTTAGTTTTATTTTGACAACGTTGACTAATGCGCTCGTTATTTTTATGGCTCTTTGGAGGTGGGCTCAACGGAACTATTATTACTTGACGACACGACATCAGTCATCGCGCTAATCGTGCTGAATTATTATTATCTTTTATGTAACATAGTTTTGACAGCCAGCCAACGTTTCTCACTGTTGATGGACAGCCCCTATTTTCCAACACAATTTGAGGTTAAAAAGAGTTACTGATAAATAATCATAATAGCCTGTTCAGGAATTTCAGGTTTTAAATAAATTAGAAGTAGGTACTTTCAGAGTCAATTACACATACATAAGTGGTGGTCATTAATAGCATCAAGTGTAAGGTGACAAAACGGTATGTGGTATAAATGTTTTAATAGGCTGGCGGTGCTTTTGAATGTCTTTATTGTAGAGGCCGGACGCCGCGCCGCCGCCGCGGGCCGGGTGCCGGCTGGCGGCACGGCGCTCGCCGCCCGCCTGGCACGCGCGGCCCATACTTGATTTATCGCTCCATTGTTGCGGAGCGACGACCCACCCCCACCGGATAAGGCTAAACATTCAATTGCCGGAACGCACCCGAAACGATTTGTTCCCCCCGTACTATCGATTGACTATTTTTCCGGATGGACCATTATTAATACTTATCCGAAGAAAGTTAACGAATGAAGTTACTGGCAAGAAGTTATATCTTTAAAAGAAAGATAATTATTTTAGAATTATGTCTTAAAATGCATAAACTTCTACTTCAATGTTTAATAGCCATGTTGAATGCCGACAGGCAACTATTGTTTAATGTAAGTAAAAAAAATAAAAATGCGCATAATAGAAAATGAAATCAACTGCGGCAAATCAGATTTAAGAGACAATGCTACTTAAATTGTGTCCATCGTAAAAGGCGCGGTTAGCCAGCTAGTTTTATTGAGTCGTTCTCGGCGCTAGCTCGTAAATATCACTGGGTAATTACTTTCCATTCCCTTTAAATACTTGAAACCCGCGTCGTAAAATAAATAAAGTTTTATTGTTTCAGAAATTGTTAGCATTTATTAAGCTTTGTTTAAACTATTATTATTGTAATTGAGTGAACTCCTCGTGTCACAATGCTTGACGCTTAAGTTTTATTACAGATTAACTACAATGGAAAAAGTTGGTTATTATTTGCTAAGAGCTGTTTTTGATAATCAACAAGTAGGCACAGTGTGTGTTTATTAAAAAGGACTTTCAATTAAATAAAAACAAAAAATATATGTTAAGAAAGCATTTGTCCTTAAAAACTCATTTAAGGTAAAATTTTGCATCCAAGTTATATCCTTTGTCGTGATTCGAAAAACCTTTATTTTTGAAAGGAAAATAGAACAATTGAAGGCTTGCTCTCATGTTTATTTTTATTTTTTACGGCATGAAAAAACGGAAGCCCTATAAAATATCGATCTTCGTTGTGTTTCTTCAATGGTGTCTTTTTTCAGAGTCGATTGCTACTCCAAACATTTCCCTTCGTAGCTTTGTTAGCATGGTAACGACGTCAGTTTACAATGGGAGTGGGTGGGAACAGAAGCTATTTATGTTACCTATTTAAGTAATACAAATACACTCCAAAAAAATATACCGTTTTTATAATCAAACCACGTCCACATTCATGAATTAGTAAGTAACACTGGGTATGCACTTACAATTTTTGTTTGTCATAGATACCCATACGATCGGTTCGTTTTACTTATAATTCTCATTAGCATGTCTTTGTGGCAGACGTGATTTCATCTTCATCTAATGAATACAAAAAACCCGAAGGCGGTTATTGTGTTAGGTTTGAACAATAGGCTTCGTAGTGTGAATACTAATCACGTCGGGACATATAGACAGACCAACGCTGTCGCCGCACCTCACCTCGTTTCGTGTCCCGCACTAAACACGATCACTAGATACGCCACAATAGATAGCAGCATCTTTGAAATACATGGAAAAATACGCAACTAATGAGCATCATTATTAAAATACGTTTCGTTCTGATTAATCGCGTCTAGAGTGGACATATTAAACGGATAACTTCAATTGCTTGACCGTCCCACAACCATAATAAACCAGAATTATTTATTGAGTTTCCAGTTTACATAATAACGTTTAGGAAAATTATCATTCAAGATTTAAACAAAGTTAGAGAGAGAATATCCAAAGTACTCTCAAAATAAAATTAACCAATGTTGAATAAAGTTTAAGTGAGCAATCAAGCAATCGCTATTGTATTAGCTCATCAAAGCGCGCGTCGTCGCGTCCTGTTGCAAATTGACGGCTCAGCATTTACATTGTAACGGACAGCTGTCGTCAGAGGCCACTTCTTATAATTTATTAACGACGTGAAAACATGCGTGTCCGACACTACGAGTAAACGCCCTATGACCACTCACGGTAATCTTACGTTACTATAACTAACTACTGTTATAACTTTTCATTTAATTTTATAGACGGGTTATTAAGTTTCGAATTATGCTCCTCAAAATTAAGTTATTAATTAGTTAGTTATTATTTAATTAAAAAAGATTCTAAATTCGAAATATCTATATAGCACAGACATAAATGTGCAGATTTTACTATAACCACAGAAATTATGGAACATTAAACAAGAAATCTTTCGGTCCCGGTGAACTGATCTTAAGTTACACGCCAAGATAAAGTATTAATTGCACCTTTTAAAAATTGTTTTTTATTGTTTCAGGCGAGTCCCGAAAATAGCAGAAATGCTTCTCCACGGTACCACGATGCATCAATGGAAGATGTAAGACTTGTTTTTATTTACATTTTCATTAATAAGAGTCAGAAACAAATAAAATGCTTACGTAAACAAAAACGAGAGCCGAAAAAATCTTCAATATGTTTGTTTTTTCAGGCATCGGACGCAGGCTCTCTGTTCCGAGTGGCGGGCGCGGCAGCTACAGCGGGGGGCGCCAAGAATGAGCTGGTTGCTCGGGGTGGCAGTGGCGGCGCGCTCGCTCTGTCCCGCGCGCCGGTGGGTGGCAGCGCGAGCCCCGCGCCGGCGCCGCTGCCGCAGCCTGCGCCCTCGCCCGCGCCGGCCGCCCTGCCGCCGCCCGCGCTGCCGCCGCCGCCCTTCCGCGCCGACACACCACACCGGCCCAACGGCGCGCACATTCCTGCTCTCGATGGCCACGCCGCAACGCAAATCCCGGCGCGGCCAGTCGGCGCCGCCGGACCCGACACGCCCGAGCGCCCCGCCAGCAACAGCAAGTTGCAACCAGGCGCGAGAGCCTCCGCAGACAGTCCTACCCCTGCACCTCCCGCTCCCCCCGCACCCTCTCCTCTATTCCCTTCGCATACCGCCTACCAATCTCAGTCCCAATCGCATGCTGCCGCCGCGTTACCAGACTTCCGGCATACGAACCATGAAACGCGAACCGAGCCTCCAGAGCAGCCTCCGGCGCCCCTGGACCTGCACACACATCACACGGCGCACCACACGCCGCGGCCGCCGCACCTCGCGCCCAGCCCGGCCCAGGCGCCGCATCCTAGTCTCCAGAGCCGCGTGCCGCACTCGCAGGCGCATCCAGTGATGCCTGGCCATGACGTTCGAAATCAACCGGTCGCAGCTCAGACACATCCCTCCGTTCCTACCTCGTTTTCGAACCGCGTCAATGGTGTTCCGCAAAGCGTAGCACCACATTCGACGCCTTCTTCAATTCCGAGCTGTCTTCCGAGTCAAACTCTCACAGGACGGTCGCTCTCTCCGGCCGCGCCGACCTCTCGCCCCTACCCCACCCCGTCCATCGGGTCTAGTCATGTAAACTCCAGTATAAGTTCCAGTATTCACGGTCACTCAATAGCTTACCAGAGTCAGTCGAGTTTACAGAAACATTCCGTTCAGCCTGTGTATGCGAACAGACCGTCACATCTCGCACCCTTCAGCATATCTAATCACATTTCATCCAGTCACATTCAGTCTTCTACAGCGAATCAACCTCCAATCCCCCCGCATATGAGCCATCCGATGAACAGTCATTCCGCTACTAGCCTTTCGAGTCACCTCCCTGTAGTTAACCCCAGTTCCTTATCGACGTCCACACCAAACCATATTGTTCCCCCGTCTACTTTAGCGTCTATCACAAGTACCACGATGTCTTCTTTCACCCCCAGCCTTAAGTCACACCCGGGTGTCAATTTACCACCCCAACCGACCTCTGTCGCCACGCCCGTATCTTCTCACTTACCAAGCAGCCACGTGGATTCATTACCCACGTCCAGTTGTACACCGACAAACTTAACACCAGTGTTGACGAATACCAGCAGCAACAATCATCCTCTGGTGCCTCCCGTCGTCGACTCCAGGCAACCTCCAATATCGTCATGTGAGCTGCCTGCGCGTACTGAGAGTCCGATTGTCTCCTCAACCCTAGCTTCCAATAGTTATCCGCCTCCTGCAGTATATTCAGGATCTTCGTATCCGGCGTTGTACACGCCATATGCCGCCACAATGCAACACAGTCCTTACCTACCGCCTGCTGCGGCTTCACCGCGGAACTCAGCTGACACGGTATGTATATCAAAAACGTGAATCTTTTACAATAAATTCGTTAAATAATAAATGTAATACAAAACTTAATATTATAAATAACTATTTACAGAGAACGAGTTTATCTGCGTCGCCTTTGGTTGCACCAAAAACACCTAAGGGAGTGCGACCTCACACGCCGGGATCTACGGGCGCGGCGGGGGCTGCACTCTCCTACTCTCCACGTGGCCACAGTCCTAATAGAGAACGCGAAAGTTTCAGGTACGAACGCGGCATAATGGCCTTTACCAATTTAGTTAAATTTTAAAGTCACAAATAAAGAGACTCCTACTATATTATACAATAAAAATTAAATCAAAATGCGTTTGTCTATTCTCGCTGATGTGGATTCATTTCGCCGACGGAAATGAGCCTGCATACCACGTCGCCACCGAAAGTCCAATATCGGAACTTTGTTTTCTCTCGCTCATCTGCCTCATTCGGTGAGTTTTTAACTAATGTATGCGTTTGTACTCGTTACATGTAGTGTGTGTCGTGTACTGCGCACGGTTTGAGTACGGTTGGTCTCACACCACGATGTGATTGGTTTCAGCAGCAACATCAGCAGCCTGTCTCGCAGCACGCCCGCGTCGGCCGCGGCCTCGCTGCCGTCGCTGGCGCCGCCACTCGTGGCGCCGCTCGCCGCTCCACTCGCCACACCTTTAGCTGCTCCAATGCCGGTTAGAATCAGATTCATACGTTTATTTACAAAAGACCATTACCGGCTAACAGGATTCGGATAGAATTTTGCAAACGGGTAGATAATAGTAGCTGGATTCGAACGTAGCCTTAAGGTATATTTTCTGAAATTTAATACTACACAAAGTCTATATATCAAATCTAGAAGGAGATGGTCTATGTCCTTTTTTCTCGAAATCAAAGTTGTAAGCTTTGCCATAGAATGTCCTTGATTCAATCGTAAACACATGACGCCAGCAGCCGATTACAGCACTTCTTAAATTACATTCTCCTTATACTTCCCTTAAGACACGGTTTATGAATATTGGTCTCATTTATACTTCAAGGTTCGGACAGAAAGACATGAACTGTATAAACCTCAGGGTCCTCTCCCGGTGTCGTTGGCGGGGCCGCTGCCGGCGCCGCTGCCCCCGCTGGGCGGCGGGCTGGTGCCGCTGGCGCCGGCGCTGGGCCCCGCGCTGTCGGCGCCGCTGGCGGCCCCCACGCCCACGCCGGCCGCGCCCGCGGGCCCGCACCTCACGCACTCGCTGGCGCCCGTGCCCACCGTGCCCAGCATCAGCTCCAGCGCCAAGCCGCCGGCTCACTGGGGGGTCACGTGAGTACACTACGCGTTTTTATCCTCACTGTTGTCTACTTGTTCTCGTATCTAAAGCTTGTATCTAAAGCCCACTCAGAGACATTTTGTGGTTATTTAAACCATTCCTTAGTGAAGGATTTCTTTGACAATCCGTCACTAAAGAGACACTTGAGTAATCATTAATGTCTCTTGAGTGCGGGGGCTATATAAATAAATATGGCCTAATATTGTTATGCAGTTGATAGTTGTTCTCAGTAATAAAGCTAATAATAACAATGATCGTATATCTTCCAGCAGGCCGACTGGGGCGGAGCGGCCTTCAGGCTTCGCGCCCGCTCCACCTTTGTTCGGAGCGCCGCTTCCACCGCCTAATCCCAACCCGTTCTCTGCCGAATCACTATTTCAAAGCAGTAAGTTATTATTCTGTATTTTTGTTATTGAAACTATTTCTCGAAGTTTAATAAAATTAATTTAAATGCTAATGAAAGAGTGCAATGGCTTACGGCCTTATCTATAAAAACTTAAACATTTGTTGAACATTGTCTAAAAAAAGTGTGGCTGCAAAACGAATCTTATTTCAACATCATAATCTGACATTTTTTTAGACAAGTGTTCAATAGACATTTAAGAGTTTTTTTGGTACGACAGTTAGTTTAAATATGATTGATTGTTATTGACAAGATGATGTTCACGTAGAGACGTGCTTTTCAGGCCCGGGCGCGGACCTGCTGCGGCGCGAGCTGGACAACCGGTTCCTGGCGGCGGCGGGCGCCGTGTCGGGCGTGCGCACGGAGATGCACCACCACCAGCACCAGCACCAGCACACGCACGTGCACCAGCACCCGCCGCACGCGCAGCCGCCGCACCCGCACCACCCGCACCAGCTGCTCGTGCCGCACGCGCCGCTCGTACGCACACACTTAATTATTACTAGCCTATAATGTCACACTGCTGGGCAAAGGCCTTCCCATCTCGCTTCCACACTGCTCGATCCCTCGATTGAGTCCACCAGTCCCGACAGTAGGCGTCTAGTTCGTCACGCCATCTCTTCCGGGGCCTACCCCGCCTGCGGTGTCCATCCTGGGGTGTCCACTGGGTGACAATAGTGGCCTATCTTTCCTAAATCGTCTCAAAACTAAGCGCAGATCAAGTCGCTGTGGCCGAATTTGGCCAGGATCATATACCTAAATCGAGTAACCCACTATACAGCCCAACCTGAGTATAGACTAGCTAGTGATTACATATTACACTAGTGTGCGTTGCTCTTGCACGGCGCATCAAATAACTGACTTGAAGTGAACAAAGTTTTAAAATGATCTTTTACCTTGAAATCCACTCATTGGCTCACCTTATTATATACATTCACATTATTCACATTCTTCATTGTCCTGTGATCGAGTATGAAAATAATAAAACTTTTATACTTTTCAGTTCAAGGATGTAAGCAAAATGTCATCGCTGTACCGCAGCGGAATCGGGCTCGGTTACCCATACTCCTCAAGTCTTCTGCATCCCACCGGACCCTACGTGCCACCGGCGCCACTTACTACATACGCTCCTAAGGTAATTTATCTTTTTCTTATTACATTAAAATACATTAATACCAATATTAAAGTCCCACAAATGTTATATAAATAGTCACCAATATGTAAAAACAATGTTTCTTAATAATTAAATGCATGTTTAATTTAATTTCTTATTGAATAAGTTTTTTTGTCGTGTTACTACAAAATATTTGGTACTACATATTGCAGACTTCATACAATTATAACTAACTCTTCAACTTTAGCTTTTAATTTAATATTTTTCACATACCATAATTATTCATCTAACTGATAATTTCTGTCTATTTGCTTATGCTTACTTTTATGTTTTAATTTGCTCCAATCATTAACCCTGCATCGCATAATGTTAACAGCCCGTAGTGTCAGCCGCAAGCGACTCCACCTCTAAACCACCACCACGTCCCGCTGTCGCGGTAGGTTTCCTTCTTAGCACATTACTTTATGCATGCTTCTGTTTTATCTATTCGTCTTACTTCACCTGCTGGCCGGGCCGAGTAATGACTTTAATACTCATAATATTAAAATTTTATTGTCATTATGACTACGATCATTCAACATAATCTTTTCGTACAGAAAACGGGAAAGTGGAATGCGATGCACGTAAGGATTGCTTGGGAGATCTACAATCACCAACAAAAAGAGAAGACGGGCGGCGGCACAATGCCGGGCAGCGCCGACAAAGACAAGCTGCGAGCGTTCCCCGCGCCGGCGCCGCCCCCGCCCACCTACCGCTCGCCCTACGAGCTGCCGCCCTCGCCCTATCTGCCGCACCACCCGCACCTAGGTACGCTCCGGCGCTTCGAGCCCGGCCTGCCCGCGCCCGCGCCCGCTTCTCACCGAGCTGTGCGCGTTTCAGGCGTGTCCCCCTTCGCGCGGTACGGGCCCGGCGCCTACCCCGGCGCGCCGCCCTTCGGCCTCACGGCGTACGGCCGCGACCTGGCGCTGTCCTCCTCGCTGCACGGCGTGCACCACGCGCCGCCGCTGGGCGCGCTGCACGACGCCTGGCGCGGCGTGCGCCCGCCCGCGCCGCCGCTCTCCGCCGAGGCGCGCCGCGACCACGACGAGCGCGAGCGCGCCCGCCGCGAGCGCGACGAGCGGGAGCGGCGCGAGCGGGAGGAGCGCGAGCGCCGCAAGGCGCGCGAGCAGCGCGAGCACCGCGACCGCGAGCTCGAGCGGGCCCGCGCGCGCTCCCCGCTGCGCAACGGCGCGCCCGACGCCATCAAGGAAGAGCGCAAGGAGCCTCCGCGACACCCGCCTCCCTCGCTGCCGGCTTACCCGCCGCCGCCACCTTGGGACCCTTACCGTACATTCGACCCTCTGCAACACATGCGATTCGCGCCGCTCGTGGAGGCGGCCATCCGAGCCGAGGAGGACCGCGCCAAGATGTTGAGTGCGTACGCTCACCACCAGCAGTTGAAGTCGAGCCCGCTGCTGCACCGCGGACTGCCGCCGCACGCGCCGCTGCCGCCGCTGGGCTCGCACGCGCCGCTGGCCCCGCTGGCACCACTGGCGCCGCCACTGGCCCCGCTCGCGCCGCTGGACCTGCTCAAGAAGGAAGAGCCGCGATGATAGCGATGCGGCGCAACCGCCGTGTCGCCGAGTGTACATAAAGTAGCGTAAACGACGTCGCAAGTGAGAGTACGACTAATTTAATGTATATCGTTTCGCATTATCGGTTTAGAGAATTATTTATTGTAACGTCGCTTACAGAACGACGATTGTCAGTTCGGTCGGCGTCCCGTCTTGCCGGTGTCGTTTCGTTAGAGACAGTGAGGTAGAGTGAGGGAGCTAGTTCGCAGACGAGGCGAGCTGGGGACCGGAGGGTGGTGCGAGCTGCAGCTCGACATGTGCAATATTGGACGAGAACACTGGGCGCTCGTCGCCGCCGGCCTGTACACTACTGCTTGTTTATTTACATGAAAATATCTATCGAGTTGTTATTGTGACCATTATTAGTTAATTATACATGAAAATTGCTGATTATTGTGAAGGATAGGATTATCGGAATCGCTATCGATATAATTATACATATTTATATATACTTATAAATAAAATGTAAATATTAGTATGTAAATTAGTGTTAAAATATAGAATTGGTTTATTTAACGTCATACAAAAGAAAATCCCATAAATTATTATTGCATCGGGAGTTTAATTTACACTTCCGTTAAAAATCTCAATGGTTTTTCAATTGTACCAGTGGAGTTTTGTTTATTTATACTCCCCCTTAGTGAACACAATTTCAGGTATAGCAGTTATTTCATTTAAATGCATTTAAAATATGTGATATTATTGTATTGTGAAATACATTTTGTCTGACTTCAAAGTAGTGTCTATTCTCAGGTATCTAGATATAACAGTAATACAATAATGGTTGGATTTGTATTTATCATAAATCATGTTGTTTTCATTAAAATTGTATTTGTCAACAAGCGATGTAATTATGAAATCCTTAGTAACTTTATCATCATGTCATGTACTATTATACTCTTATGTGCCATTGAATCAATTTTAAACGGGCATTGAGTCAGACAAAATTGAATTTAGGATTTATCATTACAGATACATCTGACAGTTTGTGTTCTTAAAATCTCAAGAATGACTCAGAATTATTATAGTTTATTCAAAATCATTCTGTATACTAAAAAGTAAATGAAAGCTTGGTGCGATTCAGAAAATACCATTAAAACTTTTGATTTTTATACCAAACAGCTTTTCTATGTCCTTCCTATCCTACCTGAACCCAATCTAAGGTTTTCTAATAAACAGGCATTACTTGAGCGTTTCTAGTACTGCGTGATAGTAATTTATTGATGGAAACGTCTCCTGCAATACCATTACCATAGAGCTTTTTTAAATTAGCGGATTTTGTTGCGCTTGTACGCTCGGTTTTTCAAAGCGCGATATTTCACACGGCGAAAAAAAGTGCTAGTAGCGAAGAAGTTGTAATTTGTTAACTGTGCGTCAACGCCCGTGCTGTAACATCCGCTGGTCCACTATAACTGAAAATTGATATACCCACATAAAAAGATGCCAACAAAAGTCAGATCCAATGCAATGCAGTATCATTAATATTGGGTTAGGCTAATGGCTAAGCAGTGGAATTTAATTCCATCACTAGATCATGAAATCAGCTCTAAATGTAGGTCAAAGAAATACAACTATCATTTTCTTGAGATCCAGAACTAATGACGATGTAACCAATGCTTTCTAAAGGCGATGGCTAAAGTAGGTACTATTCTGAGCCGACAAGAACGTCTGGTGTACGGTTTTAAATCGCTTTTTTATACACATAATATACTAGCCTCCGCCACCGGCTTCGCCCGCGTGGTGTGTTGATAAAAAGTAGCCTATGTGTTAATCCAAGGTCTCACCTATCTACATACCAAATCTGTCCAGCCATTTTTGCGTGAAAGAATAACAAACATACATCCATACATTCTTACAAACTTTCACATTTATATTAGTAGGAAGTAGGATTACAAAAAGTATTTCAAGTTCTCCGAAACCTGTGGGGTTCCGTTTTTATGATTATCCGAAATCTTAATTTTTACATAGCTACTCTTTGCTATTCAAACCAGGCATGATTAAAAGAAAATGCGACCGTTTTTTGATTCACAAAGCTTTCATCGTAATACCTAGTAGCGACCCCAGAACGTAAGTTTTAGGATATATTCTTTGTTGTTGCTAAAAAACACAAAAACAGTTTACAGTCAGCAAGCTTCTTGCTGAAGAGTAGCCGTTTTTGGGGGCTGTCTTTTGAAAACTTGACATTCAAAAAGTGATTTTTTCTACAAGAAAAATTGACACCTGTACTGAATGGTCTACATACATCTACACTGATGATTGAAGGCATTATTAAGTTTCGATATTTTTGTGTGACCCTTAAGTAATGTATAATAAGCCGTAAGAGTGCTTATGGAGAGAATTTAAATCACACTGTTAATACAAATTAAACAAGGGTATGCTTGAACTATAATAGCATTTATTACTGCAACAGAGGGTTTAATTTACATAATTATAAAATCATCTACAATTGTTTGTTCATTTACTTCCTGTACCATACTTGAAGAGATTTCATACGTTTTACTTTCTTCTGTAATTGAAGAACTCCATATAACAAAGCTTCAGCTGTTGGTGGACATCCAGGGACATAGATGTCAACAGGTACAATACGGTCACAACCCCTGTGAAGAAAATGTGATAACATTACAGCATTTGTGTCTGTGATTGATTGACTTTACAGCACATCTACACATAAGAAATGAGACAAAAAATCTGTGCTACCAATAGAAAAGTGAAGCAAAGCTACTAAAGCTACCACCTCCATAAGGTAAATTATTGTTTTATTCAAAAGGTGAAACAATGTAATTAATGTTCATTATTAGGCTATTTTTTACACAACTGAGATAGCAGCAGAAATATGGCTGTATGTAAGTTGGTCTCTTTATCCGCTAGCTACGGGATTGTCAAGAGTCACCGCTTCTCTGTTACAAGATAATCGAAACAGGCTACACTTTAGTGCAATTTGTGGCTGCAATGTTGGCAAGAAATCGCCTAGCCATTGCAAAAATACTTTACAGTTACTGGAGGCTGAACCATGAGTTGCAATATGGGAGATGCAGACTACCTACACAAATTTCGAAAATGTTTGGCAA
Source organism: Helicoverpa armigera (assembly GCF_030705265.1). Classification (NCBI taxonomy): domain Eukaryota; kingdom Metazoa; phylum Arthropoda; class Insecta; order Lepidoptera; family Noctuidae; genus Helicoverpa; species Helicoverpa armigera. Next base: position 7,502,847 of record NC_087127.1, on the reverse strand, counting down.
ATATTGTTGGTACATTACTGACATTAAATAGTCTAGCTGGTATTGCTTGCAATGTTCCCTGTCACTGAGTTGCACGATAATATATTCTGTCTAGATGCAACTTTAAAGACTGTAATGTATGTTGTTTATTTTGAGGCCAATACCAAAAAGCAACTATCTATAAGCAAACTGAAATGCATCTTGCTCGTAGAGACTGTGATTAACGATTTATAAAACAAAATTGACAGCATACCTTACAACTGAGTAAGAATAATGGTAGTAACCACCGCCATTTGCACAGCTTCCCATAGAAATGACCCATCGAGGGTCAGGCATTTGATCATACACTTTCCTTAGAGCTGGTGCCATTTTATTTGTCAATGTTCCAGCTACAATCATCACATCAGCCTGTCGAGGAGAAGCACGGAACACCACACCATACCTTGAACACAAATATATTTTGTTTAGATATATATTCGTCCAAAACTAGACATGCCTATATTTTTGGCACAAAAAATGGGTAAACATTGTATTGTATGTTTACAAGTTGAATAATTTTACAAAAAGTTAAAATTACTGGTATTGTTTTGGTGGCTATATCCAATATTATTGTTTTCTGCATACCTGTCCATGTCGTAACGAGGAGCAGCAATGTGCATCATCTCGACGGCACAACAAGCCAATCCGAAAGTCATGGGCCACATTGAGTTCTTTCTTCCCCAATTCAACAAGTCGTCCAACCTAGTCACTGCCATCTCAGCCATGTTACTAGCATCTTGAAAAGGCGAGTATGGTCGAGTTTCATTTGGGTTGGGTACAGGCAAATGTGTTTGCCTTATCTGGTCAACGATAGGCGCAAAACCTCCTTTCTTGACGACAGACAAAAGCGTTGAAGGAGCAGTAGCTCCCAAAGCTTTGATAGCCTGCATCTTACCTGAAAATACGTAAACAAAAAACCACACTATCAGTATTAACATAATTAATTTATGTAAATGAACAGATTGAGGATACTCACAATATTACCACATTAATCAACAACCAAGCCTGTGGGATATTATGAGACTATTATACGCAATTACACTTAGAACTAAAAGATAGAAAAATCTATAAAAGAAGGTGCCAATTTTACGTAATTTTAAAGGGCATTCACAAAGACACAGACACTGTCATATATGATCAACTTGTCACAAAACATAAAAAAACTATTCTGTGATAAGTAATGATCATAGTTAGTCACTTACATTATTGAAAAAAAATGTATATTTACGTTATTCTAGTTCGATGCTCAAGAGATATATAGTATTTTAAAAATACTAAAAATAATGCATTACCTATACTATGTGCAAAACGAGCTTCGTACACTAAGAGGTTAATGTCAAAGTGCACCCAGAGTTGCCAGCATAGACATAATATGTTGCCAGTTACAAGATAATGTAATTCAACAGGGATTGCCATAATAGCTTTTTTTATGGCAGGATCTTTTTTTTTAGTAGATGCCGATTGGGAAAAGACTAGGCAGATTATGCTCCTAATCATGAATCAATAATATATCAAACCTACAACTAGATCAAACAACACACCACGTAACTACGCTCGAGTGAAGAATAGTTTGAACGTACTATATATTTGACAGTTGGCTTATTTGTACGTGATCTAATATAATTTGACAGTTTGCATATCAGCTGGTGGCGGTCGGTTGTTGTCCAATTTCAACTTTTTAACTTTTTTTAACACTGTAAAGTCTGCCGACATAAATAAACTGAATTACCTGAGGGTGAAGTGCGTCTGCCTAAAGTTTGATGTTATACAATAAATAGTATTATATCAACATGATTAGTAATTTAAAGAAGGTGAGTATAATTTTACCGTCTTGAATGTATTGAACTGTTTATTTTTGTGAAATAGGGATTAAACATAATTTTTTATCCAGAAGAAAACATGGTTCAAACCAATGTTTGACTTTGACGACGATGAGAAATCAAAAAAGCCTAAATATTCAACACAAGTACAAAAAGTTCCTGAAAATGAGCCACTGGAGGATGAGGTATACCATCTTAAATAACTTTTTATTGTCCTTACTTCACTAGGAGTTACTTTAATTTTATTTACTTTCAAGGTCAATAAAAACACTCAGCAGAACAAAGTTATAATAAAGGATCATAAGCACTGGATGAAAAATTTTGAACCTGTCAGTGTAGAAGACTTAGCTGTCCACAATAAGAAGGTGCAAGAAGTAGAAGAATGGGTTAAGACGGTGAGCAACAACAACAACAGTGACATGTTGCTTATGACAGGGCCAGTGGGCTGCGGCAAAACTGCAACATTACGAGTGCTCACAGCCAAGTACCATGTTAGAATCACAGAATGGATAACTCCTGTGGATATAGACCTTCCCTCCGAAAATGGTAGTCATTACATTCATTAATGAAATCTTGTTAAACACACTAGGTCCGTAATCCATTAAAAATGATAATTGTTTTTTCAGGAGAATATGAATTTAAGCAGAGACAGTCTCTGAAATTCCTGGACTTCATATTAAATGCCGCCAATTTTACGTCACTGCTTGATGATAATAGTAGAAAACTTGTCTTAGTAGAAGATTTTCCAAACACTTTTTTAAGAACACCTTCAGAATTTACAGAAGTTTTACAGTAAGTGTATCTGTATAATTATCTTGATGCGATAGTAAGTAACTAAGTATAGTTAATTTTATTTACTCTAATTACAGGCAATATAAACTACGAGCCAAGTCACCAATAGTTTTTATTTGTTCAGAGTCTCACACAGACAGCAAGAATTCTGCAGCTAATATATTCACACCAAGTTTAAAAGAACAATTCAATATACAGCATATCTCGTGAGTATAACTATGCTTGTGCTGCATGCAATGACCAAGTTATTATCTTAAAAGTTAGTGTTATTATCAAATATGATTTTTAGACTAGAAACTAGGCTCTAGCTGAGTCTAGTTAGCTCATATCATCTTGACCATCATATTATATCTTACTTAATTCAATTAAAAATTCTAGGTACATGCTTGTTAATTTCAATTCAAAGAACACCAGCATAGGCTGAAATAAGGTTTTGTTTACACCCTTTTATTAACTACACTAGCTTCTGCCAGCGGTTTCACCAGCATTCGGTACTGGGATAAAAAGTAGCCTGTATCCTTCCTCGATAAATGGGCTATCTAAAACCGAAAGAAATTTTGAAATCGGACCAGTAGTTCCTGAGATTAGCGCGTTCAAACAAACTCTTCAGCTTTATAATATATTAACTATTAACTACTTCACAACACTGACATATGGTTGTTTAATAAAATTGCTTTGTTTGAAGGTTCAACAGTGTAGCACCAACAAATTTGAAGGCAGCACTAAAAAGAGTGGCTAATATAATAAACAAAAACCACACAGCTGTGTATAATAGTCCCACAGCTGATATTATTGAATGTGTGGTAAACTCATCAGCAGGAGATGTGAGATCAGCAGTACTAAATTTGCATTTTGCATGTTTGAAAGGTAAGTTTATATCTATATTATTTATATATTACAATATTTATATTTATATCTTCAATAAAAATAATAATTTTGATCCTAATTCAAAATTCAGCTGCATTTTATATTCAAAAAGCTTTCATACATAATTTGACTTTTCATCATCAAACATTTTGTAACTTGACACAGCATTAAATATGTATAGGCCTACTGCAGCAATTCATAGATGAATATTTAATCAATTGCATTTTTATTTCAGGAGGATCCAAACAGAATATGGACACAAGTATAGTACAAGGAAAAGAATCTAAAAGCAAGACCACTCGAAAGAAAAAGCAGTCTTCTAGTAAATTTATGTCACTAGGAAAGGATCAGACAGTGAGCATTTTACACGGTGTTGGCAGAGTATTAAATCCTAAAGGTAAATGAATTCACCCATCGCAGTTTTCATAAATGTGGAAGTGATTTCAATGTTGTGCTGGTAAGAATTTGTTATACATCTGTTTAAAATTGGCATATATGTATTGTGTTATTGTTTGTTGTTATGTATTGAATTGCTTTGTAAAAACTAATATAAGAAAACTTTGATGTTTCAGTAATAGAATCTGATGGCTGCAAGAAGTTATCACATTCTCCTGAAGAAGTAATTGAGCAGTTCATAAGTCAACCTATTTCATTTGTAAACTTCTTAGAAGAAAATTACCTACCTCATTTCTCAAATATTGACCACGTTGACAAAGCTGCTTCGGCGATTAGTGACGCAGATTTTATGCTGGCTGAGTGGAGGGTAAATGATGTTTTTTATCTATGCAGTTTTGATATTGGATGGAAAGGAAGAACAAAAAAAAAGAGATATTGCCAGAAACAAAAAGAATAGAACTGTGTAACATCTGGTAACATCCAAGACTCATTTTGTGAGTAAGGGAAGAAGTCCATGGGGCATAGGTGAAACTGCAGGCAACAGTAAATAAGTTAACTGCTTGTGATCTGATTCTCTTTTCATTTACAGGAAAAAATGTGCCAAGAATATGGTTTGTACACTGCAGTTGCCAGTTTAATGCTTGCTAACAAAGCACCTGTTTCTGCATGGAATCCAGTAAGGGGACCGAAAAACATGAAGATACAATATCCGTTAGTAGCACCAATTCCTAAAACTAACATTTGGCTAAACAATAACCTCAAATCTTTTTCTAATCTATTTCTGAACAAAATCGTTCTGTTTAGCTGTCTATGAAAAGAAAACGTAAAATCTATATTTTATAATTATATTTAGAATTCAGCAATATTAATTAACTGATTGTTTTTCTGATTTAGGTCTGTTCGTGAGTTGCTCCTGTTAGAAGAAAATAATTTGTACAAAGGAAAAGTTCTAGTCTCAGATTATCAAACATATTGTAAGATTATTGGAAATAAAAGTGTAATGTGATATATTTCTGAAACCTTTGTTTTTATTTATTAAAATAGCTGTCCCACGCGGTTCTTTCTGAATCTGGATAAAACATAACACAAAATAATCAACACAGAATGTGTAGCTTCCTGAAAGTGAAAGAATTGCTGTGCTTTAGTCATTCCAGCACAGATTACTAAAATAAAGTTACTAGGTACTCTGGAGTCCACTTAATTTAAACAATCAATCTTTCCTTTTTATAGTTATTAGCATTAGAATAGATTGCAAGAGCTACAAATAAAACGCGCGAGATTCTTACAGTATTATTATTCGTAACAATTAGATGCTAAAGCCACACATTTTGGGATGTTGAGCATGTTTTCTATTTGGCATTGGGAACAGGATCTTTGGATCTGGGAATAAAAAAATAAATCTCATTACTAATACAGTTTATTAGCGAATAAAGTCAGTTTTCCTTGGGTATTACAAATACAATCATAAAATTACACTTCACACTGCTGCAAGTCATATTTGGATACAGTTCATCTGCATTGATCACTCACTCAGTTGTTTCCATTTTGCAAGCTTTTATGACAAGAAAAATCTTGTTAAAAAATTATTCAAACAATCCTACTTCAAACAGTGCTATGATACAACACGAATACTTACCTGCATATTAAGTCGCATATTACATATCTACACTAAATTCATACTGGAATCGACCATTAAAATGGCAAGTGGTTTCATACTTACCTCAGGTGGCATTTCTGGAACAGCTGTATACCAATATTTGGAGAAATTTTGCCTCCCAAAAACAAGACGGGTCAAAGTATTGTGTGTTGGTGTATTGCATGCATAGCGACTAGGGTGTGTACGTGGTATGTATGTGTGTGTGTAGAGGAGTTATCGGGAGGAGGAGGAGGAGGACCTGGAGCGTCGGCGCCGAGGAGCCGCGCGCGGGGAGCGCGAGCGCGAGCGGCGGCGCCGCGGCGGGGAGCGCCGCCGGGGCAGCGGGCTGCGGCGCCGGTACCTGTGCAATACAAACACAATATTCTGACTCTGCTCTGCATTTATATTCTAATCTCAACACGAACTTGTGTAATGGACCAATCTTATCAAGATGCTTTTCATACAAAGTCAAAACACAAACCGAGGTGGAGAATGACGTCGTGGCGGCGCGTGTCTAGGCGGTGGCGGACGCGGAGATGGCCGGCGAGGTCGCGATGGTATCAGCACTGGCGCCGCAGTAATTTCTTGACCATCAATCTGACCTGTAATAAAGATAAGGTAGTTTTCAAAAAGGTCCTACTAGGGCTGAATTTACTGTAACTGCTAGTAAATATTTAGTTTTATTTACCTCCATCCATATGCTTCATAGCATTCTCTGCCTCATCTGCATTACTGAATTCAACATAAGCATATCCTCGTCCATTATGAGGGTGCAGTCTGTCCATGGGAAATTCGACTGTCTTCACAGCACCATATGTTGAGAAAATTTCCTGAATGTGTTCCCTTGTCACATTTAAAGTCAAACGCCCAATGTGAATTCTTGTGGGGCGTGGTGGTGGCGAGCGCTCACGCTTCTTGCGGCCAGGTGATCTAAAGAAAATATTTAGAAATGTTTAAAAATCCAGTTTAAGTTCTATGTCAAGACTTATCCAACTTATTGAAAGACAGAACTTATAAGGATTCTTTCTAGTTGTTTTCATGCCATTCTTTTGATTTCTGAGTAAAATGCTTACCTATCATGTTTCTCCTTGCTCTTGCCTTTATCATTAGCTGAAGGAGCAGCTATTTTTTTCTTATCACCAAGTGGTGATCTGTCCCTTACTTTGTCTCTGTCAGGTTCACGGCGATCCTTCACTGGACTCTTGTTAGGCGAAGTCCTGAAACAGGTGACAGTAATTCTTGTAATTTATTTATAAAATGGCACTTTATCTGTATGCAGGAATGAATTTTAAGCAGTGTAAAAAAAAATACTCGTGGTCCAGAATCATTAACAAAACATATCTGAATCATCAGTAATTTTTTTTCATTTTTTTATCTGTTCTAAGATCAGCAATATATGGATACTGGTTTTGCATTGCCACCATGCCTACTGTGACCGTAACAAAATAAACATCTTTCGCTATTAATAACTATTCTTTTTTGTACTAAAAAACAACAAAATAAAAATATATGCATCTATAAAACTTATTTAACTACAAGTTGACAAAGTTTACGCACTGAATAAAATTCATTCCTGTATACTTTGTAGAATTCTTAAGCTTTAATTTTAAACTACCCTTATGTTGATCTTATTTATACTTACTTCTTCTTTGGTCTGGAGCGGTCATTGTTGCTGCTGCTGCTGCTCGATGAACTGGAAGATGAGGAAGAACGCGAGGAGCTGCCAGAACTGCTAGATGACGACCGGGAAGACGATCGGGACGAGCTGCTCTCAGAGGAACTGCAAAACAGCGATTTTTGTAATAGTCATCAACATTGCACCAATAACTAAACAAAAAGTAATTGTATTTATTTGGTCCTTGGCTCGTTCTAGGGGCGGCGTATTTTAACTCAAATGCAGAAACCAAAATTTTTTGGAAACAAGAAGCATTATGTAAAATGCAGTAACAATAAAACCAGTTGAGAAATGAATGAGTAACTAAAATCACAGACGACCCACATAACCTAACAAATAAAACTAGTTGTAAACCACATAAATATTTACAATTCAATGATAGTGTGGAGTAACATACCTGCCACTACTCTCACTGCTGCTAGATCCTGAATCACCTTTCTTCTTTTTGTTTTCCCTTGGTTTCTTTTTGTCTTTATCAGAAGCCGCTGACGGCGATTTGGTTCGCGCCCTGAAACCAAACATCGTTTACAAAATATGCACAATTATTATCCACGGCAGCAATTTGTAAAAAAAGACGTACATTTTACAATGTTCTCGCGATTAAGTTGATATTATTTTGTTTTCTGCACAAAACATTCAAAAATTACAGCGACGCCGTGAACGCTGTTGAAATTATTGAATGAACGAAAGATCGATCGCAGACCGATGACAGATTACCAAAATTGAATGAAAGAGTACAGATAATCATAATTTTGTAAGAAAAATTAATAAAATCGAACCAATAAACAAAAACCGTCTTAACGTCTAATTTCATTTCATCAATTGTTGGTTAACTGCCCAACATTTTACTTATCCAGTAAAGATTGCCTATATTTTTTTATTCCGTTACGTTTTCTCTTTTTTCTATTTTCATACAATAGAAGCAATCGAACAGTTTAACTAAGACCCGGGTTTTAAAAGTCTGACATCACCTATTTGCATTGGCCTTCTCTACATGCTATGTATTACTTTTATATACTCCCTCGTGTTTTATATCGCCTAACGTTCTCCCCTTACATACCCCCTGATTAACTCTTTTAATCATATGCCTTATGTACGGTAGACCGCACATCAGTGGTAACTGTCATGCACCTTAACTCAATAGTAATAAATACGTGTTTCCTATAAAACTGTTACCACTGACCTGAAGTTGACAGGAGAGTACTCTCCTTATGTACTTCCCCAAATATTCGCCCTACGAACTAACCCATTTAGATACTCACCATAAATACTCCCCTATATGTATACCTGAATATCATAAATGAATATGAATGTAATGTTACGTTACAGCCAACATAACCTTCCGCCCGTGTGCTATCTATAAATATATAATGCATTTTATGCTATGATTTATATTATTTTTATGAATGATCTCTTCACAGCATTTCTATACAGCTGCAGCATTAGATAGGTAATTTTGTCCAGTACCTAGCTAGCTGTAGATGATACAGCTTTATCAAACAGGCTTTTACAATATCTACTTTGAACTCGTTAAATATGTACATTTCTAAAATAAGTGTTCTTTTATGTAAAATTCGATCTGTATAGGCTTGGTTGGAAGTCATAGATATACTTTTGTTTGTTCAAACAAGACAAACAAGTACTTCAAAAGCAAATAAACACTCGATTGATTACGTACTTGGGTAATCACTCTGCCAAGACTAGTAGCCGTTAAGTGACCGAAATGATTAGCTATAGGCCCCCCACTGGGCAACATGGGCCGCACATTAGAGGAATGGGAAGGCCTTGTTGCATTTATGTGAGTTCGCCCTCCTTCGATATCGTGACCTCTTCAGCCCTTCCTTGTGTAAATGACCGAACGGAAGCTGCATAAGCTTCTGTAACATTTGGAAAATATCATGACGAATTTTGGCCTGTTCTTTTGTTAGCCTTGCCACTTACAGTTACTATGGTCGTCGTGAATTAAAATAAGAATCTACTTCTTCTGTAGTTTTTATTTTGTGACATTCTGAAACTGTGGGCCAGTCCAATAATTTCTATTACCTCGTCGTATTTTTACAACGCCACTTGTAGGAAAGGACTATATAACATACACTGTGAGAGATTATATATTTCTCACGATAAACTCGCTATTATAGTCATTCTTATCGGTTATTTGATGGCGGCACTTTATAGGTTTTTAGCTTGGAATATCAATAGACCACGAGCGTACTCATAGAGCTCATGAAAGACTTGATATTCAAATTATATGATCACCTATATCACTGATAGGCAGTAGTCAGTAATCCCTGGATTTGATAACAATTCGATTTTATTACTAATGCTTCGTAGAATTCTTTATTGTTTAGATAGAACGTAAATATACTTCAGGAGGCTGCAGAATACCCACTAATACGTAAATAAAAATTGCTAAGTTTATCCTATATTTTGCGGTCCCATTGTAGTACATAGGTACCCAACTTTTTGGTTTCAAACATTTGGTCGAAATCGAATGCTAATGTACAAGGTGGTAGGTAAGTATTGCTACGTGCCACTTACCAGGTAGGCTGATCATCTTTTAATGAAATAGTATTTAATATTACCTATGTAATACCTCTTGCAAGACTTATTATCTTATTACCTAGACTTATTTTCTAGGTACTATAATTCATGCTTATTAGATTAATTATTTTCAGTCTAAAACATAATATAAAATACTTTTCTCTGTGGCTATAGCTATAAATAAGAGAAAGATTTGAAAGTTAGTAAAATATAGATACTTACAATATTGCTGACATTCAAGGTTACTTCAATATAAAAAAAATGTCGTTGGCATGAGGGATTTTGATATTGGATTGAATTGCTTTTTCACCCATGGATAAAACTTTATCATTAAAATCAATAGAACTGCGTCATTTTCAATACTTTACCTTGCTGTCCAACCGTGACGTACCTAATTATCATCACCTGTCGAGCTTCTGCCGAACTAAGTATGAAACGGTTGGCTTTCAGTCAAACCAGATGCAGCTGGGTAATAGCGTTTTACATGATGTAACGACTGTCTGTCTGACCTCAACCTGGTTATTCGGGCAACACGATGCTCCTTTGTAAGACTCGGTGGCAGACTTTCCGGCTTCTGACTACCCGTAACCCAACCGTGACGTAATATGAGATAAATTCCGAGACACAGGGGGTCCACGTCTCTACATATAGCCATATCTAGCAAGCAGGTATATGTCGACACGCAAAACAGACCGCTGGGCGCCTTCAAAAGAACAGAAGATATTCTACATTTTACTGTCTTGCGTACTGCAATTTTGATATAGATAATTGTTAGGTATGTATTTTCAATTCTAAAGTATGCATATCTACTTAACATAGTTGCAACACTAAGTGAAAATAATCTACAAGAAAAAAAACACGTGTCTTGAAAAAGATCAGTGGACATCGCATTGTCAAACCCCTTGTGTGGATTTCCACGAATATTCTATGTATCCCACTGGATTTCATTGACAGGACGCTCTTTGAAAACATAATAAATGGACTTCTAATGACCACATTTGTCACTCACATGTTTCATTTAAATGCCTGTTGTACAAACACCCATTTCTCTGAAAAATTCGAAGAATTACTTGCATTTACCTAAACATGAGTGGAAAATGCAGATATGAAATGGAGTCCCACTCAAAGTACGAAAACGTTAAAGTCAAAGTCAAATCATTTATTTCATTTAGGCCTTTACAAGCACTTATGAATGTCAAAAATATAACTAAGTTTGATTCTAGTTGTCCATTCTAAAAGTAGCTTTCTATGGAGAAGAACGGGCAAGAAACTCTATGGTAACACTTTAAAAAAATAAAATATGGTCTTACAATTAGCCGTTACAATTAGGTCGTTACAATTAGCAACCTCTTAACCAGTTACCCTTATCAACTTGGTGACAAAAAAAAAAACTGTGCTATTGAGGTAATCATCATAAAACTTTCTAAAAGTTTATGTTCAGCATTTAGGTACCTTCACAAAATTGTTACGGAACATGAAAATAAGGTACCTAATGGTTCTAATTTTTGATTACTTGAAATAATGATTTTAAATATTTTTTTTTCATTAATTGAAATTATTCATTTTATACGCTTGGTAAGTGAAAGGTAAACCTATGTGAAATATTACTACTTTTTCAGTAAAAAATGCTTTTAAATGAGACAAATTAGGTACGTTTCTTTTTAGCATTATTAGTCAACATCAGTTAAAGAAATAATACTTACACATAATAAGGATTTTACTTAGTCTTCTTGTATTCCTTAATGAACTAGTATTTCTATGTGTGCGTAGAACATTTTTCAAAACAAACATTGTTGTGTAGGTGCACGCATAGGGCGGCCTTATAAAGCTTGGGCGGCGCTCTTCTCGTCCTATATAATCACCAGAGCTTTCGCGCTCCGCTACTGCCTCCGGTTAACAAGTACTTAGACGGTTTCTTAAACACAAAGTGAAAATTGCAGTTTGTTTACCAAGTTCTAAAATACGCGCGCGTTTTTCAATATTTTGTGAGTATTTTTTTTGTCATTATTGTTTGAGTATCATTAGGTAATTGTTATTAAGTTTTAATTCATCTTGTTAAATAGTCCGGTAGCTAATTTTTATATGAAACTAGTTATGTGAATATTACGCGACATAATAAAAAATAATAATCATTAAACAACTTAAAGATACGGTGCTACTACAATTAAAATATAGAATGTTTACAATCATTTTAGGCCATTTCTTACGGATATATTTTCACCAGTTTCAGATGGATAAAATAACTGTTGCGCAGGTTTTAAAAACTATTAAAAATATTTCTCGGGTGCCCTCTGAAATTGATATGCAATATAACAATTTCATTTTGCATTTTGTAAAATCAGACGAAAACTATTGTGCAGTAGGTAATTTCCATGATAATTCATAATAAAATATGAATAGATTATGAGTAAACGTATTTCCTCATTAATAAGCAATGGATAAGGGATTTCCTGCATTTCAGTGAATGAAATATACCTAATATATATAGTTCCAGCATCAATTAAATAAGAGGACAGACGAGATTCTATTTGCATCGTGAACTAATAACTTATTTGTTACGGCTGCATTGATAACGGTGTTGGTTTAAAATCGTAATTCTCTTAAAATAAAACGAAGCTGTAAGTACTAGATCATTCTTTGTTATTGTGATAAAAAAATAAAATTTAGCTTTAACATTAAAAAAACTATTAGATATTACTTGAGAAAAAATCCTTTAAGTGAAGGTATACTTACCTGTACTAATTTCACTAAAGACCCTATTTTCATAAAGTTTAGGTAAAAGTTTATGAATATATAAACCCTAATTTAAAACGGTAAGGTATTACCTGTTATCCCGTATCGATATTGAGTCGTTAGAAAAGCTTGTCCTTTTGCTCCTAGTAAAGGACTATTGTGAAAAGTCCAACATTTAAAAAAACTCAGGCACCAAGGCCCGAAGGTAAAAGAAATCAGTCTTAATGTTTATAAACATGAAACCTTTCATAATTGAATTCATACTTTATGCTAATATTTTAAATCCGTCCCACTTCTTATAAATAAACAAAGATTCTAATTTTACTACTAAATCCGCTATGACCTTATTATTTTGTGTTTTTAAAACGTATTAACTTAACACTAATTTTAATGTAACAAAAGAAAAAATGTTCTATGTATTTGTGTCAATAAAATATGGCTCTTTCTGTAAACCATATCCGTAGTTGTCAAAAAGAGATAACCATTGTACAAACTGAATCGATTAATACTCATGTTCAAAAAGAAATACGTTACTTGTCATCCGCTCATCAAATGAGCTTAAACTTAAGACAATGAGGATCCCAGCGCTTTAGCGCTTGACCAACTTGCTATATTGATACTTTTATTTTCATTGGAACAATTACTCTTGTATCAGAAACAACGAAATGTTGTCAATTTTTAATGACATTATTGATCTTCGTTTGTAATTTAAGTTAGGTACATTTTTTTAAAGTAATCTTTTATTTATTGGTAGGTACATGTTATTCGTTAGTTTTAATTCAGAAAGTTTAAATTTAATTTATTAAGATTTAATAAACCTTTAGGTACGCACTCATAATTGGGAAATGAGTGAGTAAATAGTTTTCTCTTTGTCTGTAGTTTGGGAAGACTAACAACAGTTATCGATATGCCTGCTGCGTGCTATCGCATAAATTGCCGGCCTACACATTCTTAAAACTTTGCAAAGGTCTGTGTTCCGATGCAAACTTCTCTGCTTTTGAGGCAATTGGTCAAATACTCATTAATTCTATCTTTAGAATGTCTAAATATAGAACGCGTATTCATAAACGTGATGTTTACCTAAGTTTAATGATTAAGGTCCTATCTACCACTAGGAAAGGTCTGTGCCCAGCAGTGGGACATAAAAAGCCGTTGCTAATTTGGAATAAATATTATTTCATCAGGTTTGTTCCGTGTGTGATGATCATCCAGCGATGATGTGCAATCCCGTGGCGCTGTTGTTGTTACTGGCCCTCACCGGCGCGCTCGCAGCTCCGGCCATGTACGACGATTATACGGTAAGTTTTTATAGTATACAGTCAATTATTGTGGCAACATTGAAATTAATGTTGGAACATTACTTAGTTTTAATCTTGTGGTGACACTGAAAGACATTATCAATGATCACCCGTCCAGTATTTGCTCAACGGCATCGGATGCAGCTGCTAGTCTAACGTTCGTCAATCGAAACAACATTTAAAAATATTGGGTTTCGTAGTGGTAACATGTGCAGATTGTTTGAGATTTCAGGGGGGAACCGCGTAGCTAATATCTAGGCAGATAAACAAGTTATTAAGACATATGTGGGGCTACTAATCATGTATTGCTTCTATCTTTATATTTTGAATCCAAATCTTTTCAAACATACATTTTATGCAGACGTTAGTTTGATCAAGTATCTTGACAGTACAAGTATTTCCTAACTTTCGGGAGAATTGTTTACTGCTGGCGGACAATACCCCTAGAAAGCCTTAAAAATGCCAATAGGTACCTACTCATAAGTTTATTCAATATGTTGACCTTTACAATTTAAACAACAAACAAACATGGCTTAGTTATCGAAATCTCTTGGCTCTAATTGCAGAGCTAGGGAGGAGCTAAGGATATTTTGTTCGCACGCATGTTCGCAAGATTCTGGTCCTTAGATGGCATTACTGAACCTACTCTTGTGGCTAGATAATATATCAGGGTACAAAGTAGGTACGATATGAAGACACGGTACCATTTTTCATATTTCAGCTTGATTTGGTATGTACCACTGTAATGTTATTAATGATATTTGACTCAACTGACAGCTAGGCTGTGTGTGCATTCCTTTCGACAGTGTACGCATTATATTTGGTTCGAGTTAATGTACAAGTACAAGTTGAGAGGTCATGCAGTCTTCATGCGACAGGATTCAAAGACTGGCTTTAAGTAGTACCTTTGAAGACGAATTTTCTACACTGACTCGATAATACCCCAAATTAGTTCAAATCCTGTTTTAAAATCTCCATCCAAAAATAAATTAATTGACAGGACACAAAAATATTGTTGTTCATAGTTTTCTAAAATCAAATTTCTTTTTTTTTTCTTTACTTTTTTTTTAAATAGGTACATAATTCCATAGATGCTATTATTTATTATATAGCATTGTTTTATTTTTTTAAAAGGTTAACATAAAACAACATTTATTTTAAATCAGTCATGGCACGTTTTCATAGAAAAAAACAAGTAACGCCATTAAATAAAAAAATATAAAATAAGCTTCTTTTTCTTATATGGCATCCACTACATTTTTTTGAGCTTATGTGGCCAGTATTTTCCAAAAAATATTTTTTTTGGAATATTTTATAAGAAATAAAAAAAAACAACTAAAATGTCCATTGTCCTTGAACATATTTATAAGAAATAATTATCACATTTTTAATGGTTGCCATAGTTAATAATTTAATTTATTAATACCTACTTTAATATGTATATGATGATATTTTTTTAAACCCGAAAGAATAAATTGGTGCATATTTATTTTTAAGTTTTTACTTTTGCTTTATATTTACATGTATAAATTTTTCTTTATTTCGATGATCGATCGAAACTTTTAAAAAGAAATAAATGTATATATAAGAAAATATTTTGAATATATCAGATATACTTTCCTTTCTGTATAGTCCCTGAAGAATATTACAGTCAAAAAGAGAGCGTATCAAATATGGCTTAATTTATTCAGTGCTTTTTATAACACGTTTCTAGTAGGTCGATCTAAGATAACTAATCTTTTAAGCATCGCAGCGTCATGAAAATTGTCTAGCTGTATGTAGTTTTGATGAAAATATTATACAGTCAACTAACAACAGTGTCAAACTGTCTGATGATGGAACCGGAATATAATACATGAACTTGAACTTCATGATCATGAACACTCTATCACTTCGTGGCCAGTCTTCTTCTTGGCGAGTCGATGGCAACTTAAATTTTGGAGGCCCAATATTTCGCCACGCATAAGGCATTGTCTGTAGCGCTATAAAGGTCCTCCACTATGCAGCTGTCGTGGCCAGTATTACATTCTGTATGTTTGTCCTAGGAGGAGGTCCCACAGAAACGAGCAGCCCTAGTGTTGGACCGGCTCCTGGTGGCTCTTCAGAAGGCGCTCCATGAAGACAACGGGCCACCACGCGGGTACGACCGCATAGACCCGAATGGGCCCCGCACTGCCCCGCTGCGGCTGGCCGACGATGAGATCAATGACTTGGTAAGACAATCATCAGTTCTTTATTTAAATCTATTGATCCTTCAAACTTGCTAGTGAAAAGGGAAGAATTAGGGAGCTTGTTTTTCAAAACATGATAAAAGTAGTTAAGAGTATAGTTTATTTATTTTTCGGCCTAATTTTAACTGAACCAAGCTACAAACTCTATTTTGGGTTTAATTTTCAGTAGGTTAGTATTTATTACATACGAACTTGTAGCTGTTACCGAGGGCCGTAACAGAAACCTTCTTCGACCATGAAATAAAGGTCGTGGAGAGCGCGAAAATATTTTGCAATTCAAAGGTGCTCTTAAAGGATCGTAAACGAGAGTTTATCGCTTTTATTGGAAATAACGACTTCAATAAATATTTCAACCTTGGGTAGCTTATGATCATAAATAACTTGCCATGTAACTTAATCAAGAACATTTCGACGCAAATATTATCATGCGTACAATTTTGCTAATGGGTTACGCGACGTAGCCATGCGTAGCAGTTATCGTAGCATACGCGTAGCCGCGTAGGCATGCTTTGGACTCCAACAATACTCTCGAGGCTAATTAGTACGTAAATATAAATAGACATATTGTTGACAACTATAAAGCGGAGTTTTCATGATCATAATATTGTCAACAATTTCTCTGAAAACGCGTAGCATATGACTATGTTTGTCACATCATAGTGCGTACTAACATGTTCTTATTCACGCAATTAACCAGCAGCTAGTTGAACTCGCAATGTAAGCGACGGCGTATTAGGATAGTGCCTGAAGCGTGTTGTTGTTTATTATAACAACAAGAACATACTAGTTACTACATCACAACGGATCGTGGGAGGCACACTTTAAAGCGTAGGTCGTAGTGCCATCATTGTAGGACAATAATTGCTCCCTTAATTGCTATAAACCTGTAGTATAGAAATATAGTCTTGTTTTAATGTCCGAGCCTTAGGGAACTAGGAGTAAAGGCTCATGGTTAATGAGCCCATTGTCCGAGTCTACGTGATACAGCAAAATTATTGTGAATGAGTTCAATTCAAAAGTAATGGTCCGTTCTAGAACGATGAGTTGTTCTTGGAAATCATATTTGTTGAAATGATCTGTGTATTTTACATATGTATGTCCATGATGGAAAGACATTGTAAGAACTACAAATTCCGTAAAAATAAAACTTGGTTAATATGCGTGCTGCATGTAAGTAGATTTCTCTAATTCATTTCAAATCTTGTCCTATCGTGGAAGATAAAAAATTATGTATTTTTTCATAAAGGAATTTCTATGTACATGTTCTGTCGTGGTTCGTGTGGCCGACGATAGACGTGCGACGACCATGCTTGTCAACAGTTTTTCCAGTATTTCTACTTTCAGTATCATATATGTATATAGTATAGTTTCAGTAATGAATGTATTAACCTAAGAAGCATTGTAATACATATTTGTTTCCTTCTCAGAGCGCGCTGCAGCGACGCGGCAGCGGCAACGGCCGGGGCAGAGTCCTGCGATGTTACTTCAACGCCGTCACCTGCTTCTAAGTTCCTATTTACTGTTGTGTATCAATAAACTAATCACATAGTGTATCATAACGAATATTCTATAAGTACCTACATATAACTCTTAATGTAATTTAACATAGGAATTTATTTGGGTATTTTAAAAGCTTATGTAAAACTGACTTGATGTCTCCAAGTGATTCTTTTGTGCCAAATTACTACGCGTTATATTACAACTCTTGGTAATATGTACTTTACTATGTACAAGGGTAATATGTAATGTATAAAAACTATTGTAATATTATATCACGTATTGTTCTTGCCGTTCGAATTTATTCCCTGTAAATATCCAATAATAAAATTTTTGTTGCAATAACTTGTTGCTTCATTTTAGTCACAACGCTACTCATTTAGCAAAAACTAAAATATTATAACTTTCTTTGATATCGAATCAGAAAAGGTTAAATAAGAAGCTGACTTTTCTCACTAAGAAATACTATTTGGTACAAGTATTACTAACCTATAAAAAATAGCTTTCGTCTATACATACTAGCCCTAAAACCACACCACACGTGTTCTAGGCAGCACGTGAATTTCGGATACGCTAATGTTTAGTCTCTTGAACAAACATATTCAAACCGCAACAGGTTTAACTTATAATAATAAATTATTCAGACCAACTACGAAAATTAATTGATTCCTTTATTTTATTTCTGTATTCTTTTTTCTCTTCATAGCACAAAATAAGACAATTGAGTTACATTTCGTGTAAGATACTCACGTTCTCAAAGGCTCTATATAAGAAAAGTGTAGGAAACATTTTTTCTTGCTATGTGCGAATAGAATGACAAGCGAAAGCTTGTATAGATAATATTCTTTTACGTTTTTGTAATACAAGGTAAGTATCCAGCATACAAACTCTCTCAAAGTAGGCATCCGATAGTGTATGGAATATAATATAATAGTAGAATTATTTGATCTTCACTCCTGGTTAGATCATGTAAGAAACATATTGCAACACATAAACTACTTCAGACTACAAAGAAATTAAACCACGTAAAGAAATTATGACTAGCCCACGCGTTATCTTATTAAAAACATAAATGTCAGCAATAATTTACTACAGCTGACGTAATAAGAGCTTTGAATTATTTTAGATATTACCGGAGAATACACGGGTTTACCATATGTGCCTACATACTAAGTCCCTATTTCCTATCTATCTGTTCATTTGGTTACTAAAGATATCAATTTGACAGTACTTGTACGGGACTTATGGCCAAATTATATCTCTAGTAGCTAAATCAACAGATGGATAGAAAATTGGAATGGACTCTTAGGGACCAGGCGTAAGCACGGTTTAAGCATCCTTATCTGGAAATCTGAGTGCGGACTTTAGGCAAAGCGCTCAAGTGCTGAAAATGAGTAAATGAGTTTAAAAGTGTGCCCTAAAGTGGGTCACACTGAAATTAAGTATTCGAGAACATTCTACATATGACACAGGTATTTTTAAACGGTTTAATCTTGTGTTGGTTTTATGAATCTGTGAATATAATAAAAATACATACCAACGCAGGTACATGAAAACGCTTTAGTAGCTTTCTCTATTTTAGTAGATGTACCTTTGTGTGGGTTTCATACAAAAACAAAGGTGAAAAAAATAAATCTAAAATTAGATTATTTGAAGTATGTCCACGAATATTTTTTATAAAATAAGTTATATCTTTATGCATGGTAAGTATACGCGTACATATTTTTGACATATAATTTACGCACTTAAGTCGTAAACTAAGCAGTTAATAACTTCGATCATTAAATAGAGTAAAATCTAAAGTGCATTTAATGTAGTAAAGTCATATTATTGTTATGGTTATAGTTATTGTTGCGTTTTTATGCATTTTGTATACGTTCGTTCACCAAGTTCAAGGACACCATAAAATACATTTTATCAAACACGTCGACTTGGAAAATTGAATGTAGACTTATATTAATTTTAGATTTATTAAAGTAAAAGTCTGGCCTTTCAGGAACTTTAAAATTCAGTAAAAAAATCGCTCAATTCTAATCTGAAAGTGTTGTCTCAAGATTTTTTGACCAAATAGTTTTGCTCTTAGATAAGCCAAGTATATTCACATTTTTCATATCTGTATACTATCTACAATTCGTACATACAATAACGGCTAGTTTCTTCATCAAAAGTTAAAGTTAAAGTAATATCTAAAATAAAAGTAACGGTCAAATTTTTCAAGGCTAAAGTGACAGCAAAACTAATAGAAAAATTGAATTTGACCGTTACTTTTACTTTAGACATTACTTTAGCCATAACTTTAACTTTAGATGAAGAAACTGGCCGTAAGTCTGTCGACAGTAGCGTCACCGTTTGGTAACTTTATAGTAACAAAAAGACATCTATCGTAGAACATCAACACTAGAGAGGGATGACAGTGAGGGCAACTATTGCAAGAGTACCTCACCCTCGTTCAGACCTCTCTCTCTTGAAATAGGGAGCTAAAGATAGATGGTGCCACTTGTATCTGAAGTAGGTACACAAGTTAATCAGTTAAAAGAATCAGGTATATTATACACTTACCGTTTTCCCACGGTTTCACTTGCATCCCGGGAAAACAATAGATGAAATAAGCTATATTTCATCTATTGTTTTTTATATCACCGGGGGACAGTATAGCTTCCCAGCAGTGATTTTTTTTTTCAAATCGGTTCATGAATTTCGGAGCCTTTACAATAAAAAAAATGCTTTTACTCTTTGTTATATTTGTATTATGATATGTATAGATTTACATTCCAGATTCTTTTGTTTATGTAATAAATATTTATATCGATGTAACTTTGTAAACAATCATTTAAGAAGCTATTTAAAGACAATTTTAAGTAAAGCAATTTTGAAGAGTGCCATTGCCTGCATCACGTGCTTACCGATTTTGTGTTTTAAAAGAAAATTTAAAGTAATTTTTCACCATGAAGTTATTATTACCTCCCATAACTTTTTCGGTGTGATCTATGCCCAGCCATAGACATACCATTTCTTTGTAAGTATGCGGAATAATCACTTTCTATTAAATTTCATAAATTACTTATAAGAAGATAAAATTATAAATAAATTTTTGAAATACCAAATTTTACCTACCCCTTTTTCCGTAACTAGAAGATCTTGGAAGTACCAATCTCTGTTAAAGCTAACTTTAAGCATATAATTGGCAATGCAGAACTATCTATATGTCCTTGCATGCGAGTGGAGTTCTAAAGAAACGACATGCAATGTTATCTCGGAATAGATTTTTTATCGCGTGGGTGTCTATCGCGAAGGTATAAAGGCAGTCATCCCTGAAGAGACCATGTCTATTGACTCACTCCCTGCACGTTTCCATGCCTTGACAGCGAAGCTTTTCTTTACTTCTCGAACAAAAGTCCTACAGTGCAAACGCTTCGTATATCGGAATGAGATAGCTGCTCATTTGAATAGTTGCTGAACTTAGGTTCTTTAGGATAAATAGGTTTATTATTATCAGAATTTAGCTCTCTGTTGTCTTAACCCTCGATATGCTTATACTTGATCTTAGAATCCTGCGTTACGCTTGATTTATTCGGGATCCAATTAGTGCCTTAGGCCATACTGGCATATACTTACCACACATAAAGGTCTATTATTAAATTAAATTCATAATTAATTAATTACTGTGTGTGCATGCCTGACAGAAACTTATGGGTAAATTAAAATGGTAAACATCAGAATCGGAACGAAATATACATAAAACAAACAATTGAATCAAATGAACTTTTGCAAAATTGTTACAGTTCTAATTACAGAATGCAGTGCACAGGGTTACAATTTATAGGGGTCGCTACGTTTTATATAAAGTTAACGTTTTGCAGCTGTTAATTAACATTTGAATGAAAATATAGCGCAAGCCGTGACATGATGTAGTTAGAGAACAATTAATTATAGACCGCTTTCAATTTTGGCACGTCGGTCGTTGCTTTGGTGCGAAAATGGAAGAATATCAGATTACTTTTTGAACGTACTTAATAGTAACACGGTTTGAATTTTCAACTAAGAGAAAGGCGCTCGGAAATAGTGAAAACTTTTCTTTCTAGTTTGCTAAAACGGACATGTAACATCGTAACCACATTAAGCTTTTCAAATGTATAAAATATGGCTTTCATAAATCATTTATTACATAACATTTCTACATTAGCAAGTTGAAAGCGGAAACTAGAAGCCATTAGAAACATGTAAGTGAGAATCAATCAGTACGAGCAAAATCGCGAACGCATAATGTTATTAAAACGTCATTTGTGACCACAAGTATTGTTTACTGAATTTAGTTGTTTCACCTGTAAAGCTTTATAACATTTCCTCGTAACAATTTATGAATGCTACGTGTTTTTCTTGTTGGGTAATAGTCGATAGTAGGTTCTAGAGGTTCTGTATTGGAGTACGAAAAAGGTTTTACGATCATACTATTTATTTATTATAAATGATGATATTAAAGGATGTAGAAATGTCTCAACCCGAGCTAAAGAATATGACATGCTCTCTACAATATGATCTAAAAAAAAACAAAACTTACTAAAATTAATTCCGCTGTAACCATGAATCCTTTCCTTATGCATAGTGAGTATTTGCGGTTTATTTTACGAGGGTCATATTTGTACTAGTGTGGTTTTGACCTTAATTCTAACCTTGAACGGTCCCAATAACCTTGCATTTATTAATTTTCAGGGGTATTACCATCCTTTTCACTGTAAAACAAACAGGATTACCAGTTACGTAACGTGTTTGCAATTCTGCGAACAAAAGTTTTGGTTCGATATTCTTGTGAACCCTTAAAGTACCCGTACACTGGAGACTGAACAGTAGGAAGACAGTTGACCCTAACGTTGTCTTTTTCTTAATCTTGATCCCACCAAAGTTTTCGGTAAGTATGATACTGGCCAAGTACCTGATGTTTGTAATGTGCGTATGACTATTTATCTTCACGCTACCGGACCGACCAAAAATTTGCAGTATGCGGGTACTCTTAGTTCTTAAAGGCAATGTAACATGAGTCTATATTATCACATTTAAAGGGTAAAGCCGTCCCTTTTCCAACTATTCCACTTTCAAGAACTTTTGTGGTACGTATTATATTCTGTGTCTTCAAACAACAAATAAGGTAACTCGGCTGATTACAAAATGAGTTTACCGATATTTTGTTGTCAGCACATTTCCAGTAATTTGATGTCTAGTGACCATCTTAGGTAAGTTATATTGTTACGTGCCTACGTACTTAAATACGAATTTGCAATTTTGATTGCTTGCAAAATTAGATTTGAAAACTGAAATCGGTATTACCTATGTGTATATGGATTAGAAGTAGCGGGAAAAGCTATAACATATTCATCGTCCTCCGAGCTTTTTTCCCAACCATGTTGACCCCAACAGCTTCCAGTCTATCCGGATTCAGCTGAGTATCAGTGCTTTACAAGGAGCGACTGCCTATCTGACCTCCTCAGCCCAGTTACCCGGGCAACCCGATACCCCTTGGTTAGGTGTAACATATTGAATATCGCAATTAAATAGAACTTTAAACAGCAAAGAAAAAATAAATATGCGGATCATGCAAATATAGACGTTCAACAAGTCACCTCGATAAGACATTGAAGTGCAGATATTTTCATCCACGAAGCCTTGATTCCTCTGACACCATTCTAACTCTTTCGCGATGTATGCCATATGAGAAATTAATGATTCAGTGTCGCAGCAATAAATTGCAAGCAAGGGTTGAGGGGTGAGGGGGCGTATTCTGTAATACGGAATATCGCGTCGCACCTGAAAGGTTATCACTTAGAAAAGAGATATGAAAATGTCATATTTTATACATAGTAATAGTAATAAGCTTACGTTTTCGCCTTGACAAGATTTTTTGCTAAACTTATTATTTGATAGAGTAGGTAGATATTAAAACTCATTAAAAATTGCACCCTACTCGTATATTCATGTCCTTCATTTCTAATCAAATTCTTGACAGACTTCTTTAAAAAAGAAAGTTTTACATTTGACTGGCTTATAGGTATTAAATTCTTTTAAGTATTTAATTCTGATACATCTTCTCCGAAATTTTAATGAAACGTGATACTTAAATATTTTCTTGAAGTAGAAACTTGTTCCACTTAAATGAGTAAGAACTAAGGAGATATATGCGATATACCTCTATATTTTGTGTCACGACTACCAATTCATAAAAGTTATGACATGATTTCCCCGCTCCATTCATGTGATAACAAGTATACAAATATATTAACGCTTACGTTTTCGGTATTTCCCATAATCAATCACTCTGATTGCCAGAAAAAGGTAATAACGATCGCAGTATGACGTGATTGCTACCTAACATTGCTTTCGGTGACCAATCAAATGATAATGTGCTATTAAGAGCCGACTAGTTACCAGGGCGAAACCAGTTGTCAGTCAAATTTCGAGAAAAACCAGACTAAAATCAAATAGAGATAATATCAGGACTAATCGCTGCAGATACAGATAATAATAGGTCTCCAAAACGTTGTACCTAGAAAATTTGATAATTGTGAGAGGAAGTGTTTAATGATATTTTTTATAATAAAAAGAAATAAGAATATTATTGCATCAATGAATTTCTGTTCACGAAACGAAACACGCTTTAAAATACAAAGAATACCTGAAAGTTGTATGAAGAGGGAAATTCCTAGAATTAATAACTATCTACTAGAAATAAATATCCCATAGGTCTGGTAGGAGTACAGGTACGTGCCATACGCCTGGTATCAATTATCCCGTGTTATAAAGGCGCGTCATACGATCCTATCGCGCGGCTGATTGAGCGAGCGATACTGTGCAGCCAGGCAACGTGATCCTTGGAGCAGTACGCACATCTATGTACGCCATAAGGATATCTTTATTGACACGTATATTTTTTCTTTATGAAGACAGATATAGATCATCAAAAGGGAACAGGTAACTTGAAATGTGAGGTTTAAGGAAAAATAACATATCAAGCGTCAGTCAAGATGACCCATGGAATTTCGAAGCCTTTGGTCTCACATTTCGCGGAAATTCTTGACATTACTTAAATATTAGGAAAAATATTTTGCTTTGCTTATAGTTACGCAACACATTTCTTGACCGAGCTCAGGAATACTCTCCCACTCCTTTCATTATGATTATAAGAACGGGTGCAGGCAGTTTTAAATAGTGACAGATTTTGAATACCAGTAGAATGAATTTAAAGAGTACTTCAGCGATTTGGAGAGACTAGATTCAATACTCGCAACCAGGAATAGACAGACCAAACTGCACGACAGAAATATGGTGTCAACAATGCTGACACTACCTATCTACATTACTCAACTGCTCGAATCTATGTACATTCTATATCTATGCTCAAAATACTTCCATTCATAAATGTATCTTTTTTAAGAGTCAGCGAAATATTAAAATTAATCAAATATTGAAACTATGAAGAAAACTTTTATTTAACTTCGTTTTCATGACCCCGTTTCAAAATTGTGGCAGATTTATGTTCGCATAGTATCTATGGAATTCTTATACCGTGGTTAGCGTACTCCAGGATTGCTCGTTAACTTACGTTGGACTTTTTCCTATTGGATGTAGGTATTGAAGAAGGTACGGTAGACCGCACATCAGTGGTAACTGTCATGCACTTTAACTCAATAGTAATAAGTACGATTTTCCTATAAAACTGTTACCACTGACCTGAAGTTGACTGTACTATTAGGTAGGTACTTTAAGGGTGTTGCAATTTGAATAAATCAATTCAATGAATGTTGTCAATGCAGGCTTCCAATTTTCGGGGATTTGTCATTTTGTAAACTTAAAAAGTAAATAAATCACAATATTGCTGTATTTATTTATTGTATTTTCATTGAAATCAGAGTATTACCTAGTAGAGATAATCATAAAACTGAGTGTTAACGATTAGACACTCATCTTCTGTGTAAAACTTATAAGGTCCAAGTCACCGAAAGCATAATGCCAGTTTCAAGTTCATTATGAATTTTCACATTCTATTTTCAGTGTAAACAGTTATTTTATGAAAAACGAAATTCTATGTTGTTGGTGAAAGTGGGCCTAGTATTTAAATTGCCTTCGTGTTATCTAACATTTGCTCAGAAATCAAAATACGATAGTAACACAGATTTACTGCACCAATTAGCAGATCTATCTGAATCGTTTTTGGTCATTTGGGAATTCAATTAGTTAAACTTATATTGGTGAGAGCGGTTCAATTAACCAGTACATATCCAAATATTGACCTTCATCTGTTGATTGCGTAGCCGTCCCTTGACGGTCGGACCTTGATTATTTAAACTTACCCTGTTTATGTAATTATAATTAATCTTTACGACTCCCTAACGCGTTTGGAGCGTTTAACGAAGTGTACCACATATCGATCGTTTTTGCTAATGAAATGTGAACTTTATGCATCGTATTTAGAGTTTATTCTGCTTTTCATGTATTGTTTCTAGGGTTTCTTAATTCAAAAGATAGTCTATATATAATAATTGTCAAATACGCTATGATTATTTACTAAAACAGGACAGATGCAAAAAAAAACATTTTGCGATTTATTTTTCCCTAAATGTTTGTTGACTCAAATTCTCAATGAATCGTTCATAGCACTTGAAAAACTATATAAATATTAGCATTCAAAAACTTTTTTAATGAGAAAACAATTTGTTTTAAATAATAAATTAATTCTGCAGACGCAGAAAGCTATTTGCTTGCATAGGCGGCTCAACATCCGGCACAAACGGGCAGGCGGAAACCCCGCGTCGTATCGTTAAGGAAACAATAATATTTTCTAATACAAATGTATTGATTATATAAAAAATATTCCACACACTAGGTAACAGGGTTTTTCGAGATTAAATCTGTAATCAAAACGAGAAGGTTGCGTGATTACCAAAGCATGCTCACAGATTATCCTCGTTAAGACTAGATTAATTTCAAATTTCGAACGCTTTACTGTAAACAGCCAGACATTATGTAAAAAGTTGAAAAAAGGTTTTATTAAAATGACCCTTCTTTTTATTTTTATTGGTCGTAATTCTCGATGGCCGGCGATAAAATTAACATGGCGGACTTGGCTGCAGCTGTAGTGGGCTCTTCTTAAATCCCCATAGTGCACCCACAGGAGCCCCAATTAATAATTGCCAATTATGTGGGACTTTAAAGATAAGTAATAATTTAGGTTACCATAAATAAATAATTAAGGGTTTTTCGCTGGTCTTTGATCAATTAATTGGTTGATGTTGATGTCCTTATTCGTGTGTAAAAGTCGTAGATGACCCCTTCAATAAATGATGTGTTGTTACAAAGTACGTGTCAATCCATTAAATTCCTATCTAGAATTGCAGCATTTGTAACGCGCAAGTGGAACAAACTGTTGGTATCCTGCAGAAAAGTTACGAAGAATTATTACAATTGTTCTTACCAGTCGTTAATAGTAAGTAATGGATAGTAATGGACTCAATCAAAGCGAGAAGGCGGGAAAATGATCACTTTCTACAACGCCCATACTTACATATTTATTGTGTGATAAGGAAAGCTAAATAAAGCTCATACGATTCGTATCAACAATTTTCTTTAACAACCTAAAATTAAACGACTTTGTCACACATGTTGACAAAGTTCAAAAGTTCGTCACATTTGAAAACGACATGAACATATACCTACTCACTTTAATTTTATAACTTCCTAATTAATTCGAGCAGCCCACCGAAGTTTTTCATGGGTATTTTGAAAGCTGTCACGAGATTTTGTTGATAATAAATTATTGAGACAACGACCCCTGTATTCTTTGGGGAATATCTAATTATGAACTCTTTCCCTCGGTTTGACCCACGTATGTACCTGAGTATGTGGAAAAACTTTTACACTGGTTTCAGTCTCCCTCCAAAAAGAGAAAAAGAAAAATTAATAATGACGAAAAAATATACTTATTTATAACTTGTTTTTAGTTGTATATATGTATAAAAAGAAATAAACAAAATCATCCGAATCCTTAATATTAGGTGTTTGTAGGGGCAGTAGAAAAGGCGAGATAAGGAGGTTGATTGACGAAATTCGGCGACAAATTATGCCGAGAATTGTAGAGAATTAAAATATATTGAGGCATAAATAACGTAACATTCAATCACTTGCAACACATTACTAGAAACAATACACGAACAATGATAATCGAAGAAACAATTTTATATACCTATATGAAACTGTTCTTCACGCGAAATTACTTTCCTGTTTTCAGTTTCTAAAATACAGAACGTCAGTACAACCGTTTTGTAAGTACCAATAGAGATTTGCACTGCTATTTCCTCTTGTAAATTACAGCTGTATAAAATGTCCATATTTTAATTCATACCAACTTGATTCTAGTTTAAATTAGACATCTTGTTATCTGAATGTAGATCGAGCGTCTGCTCCCGTCGTCATGTCTCCCGCATAATACGGGCTCACTGTTTAACTTTTATTTCTTTTCATGTTAGTAAATGTGGAAATGAAATTATTTTTTTTAAGTTGTTAGATATTAAACTTTTGAGCAGTCGTATAATTATAAATTAATCATATTTGTCACTAATTCAACGAAGTTGACTTAAATCGATGTGACATAATAATAATAAACGTCATTTATTCAAGTAACAAGACTCAAGTTAGTAATATTAAATGAAAAAATAAGAGGACAAGGAGAAAAAATAACTGATTTACCTATAGATGGAAACTTCTTTCAATCCGTGTTTTGCAAATATAAGTTAACAATATGTTCTGAAAGGCAAAATTGTAGTTTTGTAGTGAACACAGGATTTTAATATGAAGGCTTATACAACATCCGTTCTAATGTTAGCTTAGTAGCAAAATTTGAGAGTTCTTGATAAACTTTGCAGATTGTAAACACGTGAGTTTGAAGTATACCTAGGTAGTTATAGATACTGTAGTAATTATTAAGGGAGGAGCTATCGGAACGTAAATAAACTATTATCTAATTAGCATTTTTCATTTATGGAGCCAATAAAATTAAATTAAAATTTTGCGTCAAGGAATGTCGAAGAGAGCAAAAATAAAAAGTGATCAACATTTTACCATCCAGAATTTTCACTAAGCAAATGTTTTAAACCCAGTTTCACGTACATAATCCTTACTAATTAAAAAGCAACCGTCATATAAGATATACTGCGACATATGTTAAAGTTTTTGAGACGTCCTTTTTCAATTCTGAGTATTCGTAAGTTATCCTGCTCCAGAAATATTTACTTTGTCCATATCTTAATTAAAAAACCTTTCTGTCGGTTTTCATAATTTCGGTATACATGGGAACATTTGACAGAAAGTCATAGTCGCATATATTCATAAAATGGATAAGTACTTAGATGATGAGGTTTTTATCATCCATTTTTTTTCTACCAGTGGGTCTTGTCTCTTCTTTGTAGGCAAATAGGTAATTGTCTATAAGTTCTTTAGGTACCTACTAGTTGCATTTAGCTAAGGAGTTTATTCATAAAGCTGACTCATGGGTTGTAAAACATTGGAATTTTACTTCAATCACGCTGTGATCATTTTATAGTGCAGTGAATAAATAACTTTAATGTGCCTCCCCCTGGTTATCCTTTTAAGGCACTTAGAATACCCGTACATTGCAGACCAAACAGTTGGCCGATAGTTGGCTCGATGGTTGGAAAAATATTTCGGTCGATAGTTGGCTCGAGGGTTGGTTTTTTTTTAAAGAAAATCTTGATTCCAATCAAAGTTTTCAGTCGGTCTGATACCTACAAAATATCTAATCTTTGTAATGTGCGTACTACCATTTATCTTTATACATATACTAGCTTTTGCCCGCGGCTTCGCTCCCGTCAACTGATTTCTCTACTTTACCCTATTTTTACTTCATAAGAACCTTCTCCTGACAATAACAAACACAACAAAAAAAGAATTAGCCAAATTGGTCCAGGCGTTGTTGAGTTATGCGCTTACCAACTCATTTTGCGATTCATTTTTATATTATAAGATGAGTCCAAACAGACTATCGGCCCACTAAAAGTCTGTAGTGTGCCAGTACTTTTTAAGTTATAAATATGTATTGACGATGAATTTAATTAGCTTTTACTGACCTTAGAAATATTTATAAATAATGTAATTTTAATTGGATACTAAAAATAAGTAGCTAAAATAACTTTTGTACAATTAATTGCTATATTTCCAATCGCAACCAATAAATTACAATTTCTTGAGAAAAACTTTTCTACGATTTGAAATAGCTTGTAATATCGAGAGTTGAGGCAGAAAATTGCTTGAATGGTGACCAGAAGTCGGAAAATTAAGCTTAAAATAGCTTTATACCTAGACGACCTGCAGCTAACCACGTAAAATTGCTTCTTACTTACTATTACATTTCAAGCTTTTTTACTAAAGATAAATTATGAAAAAAAAACTATTTTTAACACCGTGTATGACATTTTTATTGTCTTTATATCTCTATGATGAATCACAAATCGTAAGTTCTTATCTACCATAATTCATCGTTTCATTGATCATAAATAGGTAGGTATTGTATATACCAAAACTGTACACACTAAAAGTTCCAGTTCAACAAACAATACAGTATGTATTATGCTGTGTGATTTTTAATTTCAAACAGTAGTATAAAAACTCGAGGCAACAAAAGAATGGTGCTTAGTCGGCCGAATCATTTGTTATGATCAAAGCACTGGTGTTTCGGTTGGTTATACACAGCCACCGATTAAGGAAAGATGAGCAGAGATGCCATAATGCAGATAGGCCAGGCGGTCTTCTAGGTCAAATTCGTGTGGTGGGTATGTGAAAAAGATTAGTTACAACTGAACTAAAGATGCGTTCGGGTTCTTTGAGACATCTGTCAACGATTATGGGTACAAAAAATTGTCGTGTCCAAAAATTGCGAAAACAGAACCGTTCCTCGTCCGGCGATTTTTTATTATAGCACCTCCACTAGTCATTTTGTTCTCTATGTACATAGCCTAATATCCATGTTCTACCATTCCTTATAATTAAATATGCACGGTGAATGCCTGTGTAAACTCGAATACAAACAAAAGCTAGTGACGACTGTTCGCGCTCTACGAACAAAGCGAATAATTACCACTTTGGTACTTTTTCGTTTTAATAGCACTATTAGCTAATTGACTAACAATTACTGACGATGACTGATGACTGATGAAAATCAGTTAATTACCAACGCCTACATATGTCACACGTAAAGTTCAAATAAAATATATTCATTTTCTACAAACGCTATTAAAAATCTCTCGACGTCCTTATGTCGCTTCAATGAGCAGTCTTGACGAGATCGTCTCACATTTTACCTTTTTATGTAGCAGGTTTAAAATGCAATAATATCTAGGAAAGAGGCATCTAGACTGAAAATGAATACACCTTAGTTTTTTTCCGTATTAACAATATTTTCTTGAAACGAGTCTCCTTCTTGATGTCGACAAACGAAAACTTATTCATAATTAAACTACCTTTTGTTGGTCTTCCATTAACATCGTAAGTGGATAAAAGCTTTAATAGCAAAGAGGGAATTCTTAAAAAATATACATATTTTTTTGTTATCTTCCGATCTATGTCAGCTGCGGAAGGCGGTTTACTTCCATGTATTATGTGGGAGATCAAACAGATTAGCTAACACAATATCCTACATTAATGTGGTTACATATATTATGAACGAAAATCTTTTACTTCTAAGAGCTGAACCTAAATATCTCAAGGTAAGAGCTTTTCCTTTTGTGATCTAAATTGAGTTTAAAAATAAAAATAAATTTATGGAATCAGTTTTTAGGCAACAAGGGTAGTCGCTATTTAGGAATGACTAGTGAGCAAACAAACTGTATTAAAAATATGCCAAGACTTTTAAGTAAGTATCTTTGCTACGGGTCAATAAAAACACTATCTGCGATTAAATCAAAACAAAACCAAAACCCTAATAATTAGTAGTTTCTCTTGTTAACAACAATATCTAGAGGAAGCATCATGTTTACAATTACTGAAATCCCTTATCTTGCGAGTGCAGCTCCTAGGTAAGTTCTGAGATTTGTAGTTATGCTGCACGGCTATTCACGTTGATTTCAAGTGTGTAATTCCAAGAATTTATGCAAGTCCAAGTTAGTTACGTCACCACAACATACTTAGTATAAGGAATAGTACCTAAACTTACTTTTAATATCCTATAGTACTTACCTAATGTATAAGAATATAGATTAATTGCTTAAAGAAAACAACGGCTTAAGCCGTACACTAGTATTACAAGATTTTAAATTTTATTAGAATTTTAAACAACTCGCAGTTGTGAACGGGTTGAGCAAATTATTCACAAGCATTTTATTCGAAAAACACGTGGGCTTGTAAGTTGATATAATGGTTGCAGAAGGACGAACAGACACCCAAATGCAGGTTAAAATTAATAAATAAAACCCTGCTTTTCGACGGCTTTAATAAATAGCTCAATGGATATTCATTTCATTTTCACAAATTCTTCGTTCAGATTCAGATCCATATTGGCCCAGGTGATTTATTTGTGACTGTGGGTGATATCAAAATAAAATAGGCCCCTAAACGATTACCTATATCGGTGGGAATATTATATCACTCTTTTATCGCAAACCCCGAGCCAAGCGATTGGGCTTTGTTCCCCTAAGGTAGATTGATGTGTTTTACCGATTTTTAGATTCAGAACTTAATGTGTATGTAAAATAATAAAATTCATGTTTTTTCTTAAAGGGCAGTAGTAACTAAACTCCATCTACATTTCAGTAGCTAATTGTACTAAACAATTGAAAGGCGTTATTTCATTAAAAGTAAAGGTCACTGAACTGCTATTACAAAGTATGAATTGGCATATTTTTGGCATCGAATTTAGACCCACACAACACGCCTTATAATATTATTTAAAACATTGTTGTCATAACATCGCTTATCACCCCATACAATTAGTTGATTAATTATAAAACTTAATCGTCTTTTAATCTTGGAAAAGCCTTTCTTGTAAATTGTTCATAATGATTGTCGATTCACTGAAAAGGAGCAACTATTATTTTATTTAACAAATAGTTGATAAAATAGTAAGGCTTAGATAATTATCTATGGAATGATAGAGTAATAGAAAAAAGGCACGTTTATAATCTATTTTGTAACATTATCTCGTAGACCTCATACACTGGCTTGTAAAAATAAAACCTGTATATAAAAATACAAAAGAGTTTTTTTTGTATTTTCAGGAAAGATCCTTTAAAATCCTACGTAAGACAGAGGGTCGTACGACCACTTGTAACTGTAATAACCTTTTGTGAGTTAAGGTAAAATGTAGAATAAACGTTTAAAACTTCGACGAGGCACACACGTGTCAGTATACTTTCCAACGAGGCGCAAGGCATAGTGACTAAATATAAAATCTTTGCGAAACGTGGCTCCAACGTAGTAACGTCACAACTTCGTCATCAACACTTTTCTTTATTTCAATTTCAGGACGCGTATTCATGTAACATTTCGAGGAAATGTCTAATTAAGCATACATTCTACACCAGATACTTTAGCTTGGTTGAATGTTATGTTCATTTATAATACCTTTGACGTACACTCAAAGTTCGTAGAACGACATACCTACCAAGGAATGAAGTTCTGTTTTAGTATGATATCATATTCATTTTGCTATTGAATCGTAACAAGTTCACTGTAAAACAAATGCCTAAATAAATTTTATTTTATTAAAATTCAGGAGGGCCACGTCATGTCATATTTAAGTGTAAAAGAAACGCAAGCTAAAATCACTTCAAGTAAACATGTCGGTCTATGATTCAAGGCAAAAAAATATCTAAATATACGTTTCGTGCAAAAGGAAAATTAACAATATTATGCCTGATGATAGCAGTATATATAACTACGATCATTTATATAGATTGAGCTCTTTTTAGTACTTTATTGTTGCTACTACATACGGCTAAATCATTCTGGGTATTCAATAATCCCGGTACTTATGTGGGTTTATTATTAGGTGTGTAATCTATGTACGACTATATTATATTTATCTACTAGTGACAAAATGAAACTGTTACATGACGTTACAAAGCTTTATGAGAAAAGGTTCCGAGAGATTGAAAAACTATCTAAACTATGTATGTATGGTAGGTGTCATCAAAGAGATATGTTCATTGTTTTAGAATCGAAACACTCAGATTTAGTTTTTAATATAAAATGTTTGACTGATATTACGTAGTCGTTTATTGATTTGTTCAAATAGGTATAGTAGGTGAAAATAGAATATACTTTCCTGAATAGGTAAATCATTAAGTATATGAATATAACATAAATTACTTCTCTTGAAAATTTGCTGTTGAACCTTGTGTGATTAGGGACAATCAAGTAACTATATTTTTCTTTTAAGTCTGAGAAATGGTATGAAGTACGTTATTCGATATTGATACTAGATAATCAAGCTATTCATTGAACATTAACCGAGAATATTTTTGACCGCAGACAAACCACACAAAAGTGTAGTAAGACAAACAAGAATATTAATATGCTCAAACACTTATAAAGTGGTATAATTTAGGAATAGCAAGCTACGGGTACTTTGTACAGCATACACCATGCTTACTTCACCCAGCATCATCTTTCCCTATATTATAAAAGTGACCGAAGCTATTAGAGTTGATATTTTGGAGAATATAGGTGATAATTTATAGAAATTAATAAGCCAGTCACTTTTATCTGGGTGTGAGAAAAAGACCCCTAGGAAGCAGTCAAAACCGCAGAAAACAGACAGTACTTAATAACATACTCTCATCAAACGTGATTCATAACAAAAAATCCAAGAGAAGTCCACCCGATTGAGGCTATTTGTCATTTTTATCTTGATAGTTTACACAGGCATAATCGGTGCTCGCCATTCACGAACAAAATTGTTATTAAAGCCTATCGTGTCATATTGAGAGATAATTTTATCATAGTGTTGATGTATTGCCTCATGGCTGCCAACAATCCCATTAACTGGATGTTGACCGAACAGAAATTGGATAATAACTAACTGTTTTGTTAGTTGTGGGTACCTAATTACAATTAGTAAGTAGTGAAGGTAGACTTGGTTTGCATTTTTATACCCTAAAATACTATGCGGTAATCAACAAGAACAATTTTAACGTCTAGCACAGTACAGCAAGAATGGATTCTTAGGACTTTATATAATCAAAGGACTTTAGGTAAAAAAAAAGACAGGTATTCGTGGATGAGGGTTAAATCCTCCAGTGTGACTTCATAAAACGAAATAATAATACTTAATAGATAGGTATTTTTAAGTTAACCTGAACACCCACATTTTGATAAAATTATCCACAAAAATATACAAATATGCATTCAACTCAATTTTGAATATCTTCAAGTAAAACCTTAATGCATTTGCACTCTCTCGAAATACGTTTTCAATGCAAGCAACTTGTATGAAAATGTGACGTCGCACTTGTGGTGTACTTGCCTGGCTTTACTCAACTATGTTGGGGTCCACTGGATGCAGTTAAGTACCTGGGCAACCCGGTATTCCTTGCCAAGTCTTACTTGCTGTCTGATTTTCTGGCCCGTAAGAAAGTTCCAAAGTTGTTCAAATAATAGCCTGGACTCTGAAAATTGATCTTCCGAAACATGGAGAAACAAACACGTCATGACAAGATCATCACCCATCCCCGGACTGACCACGCCAAACGTGGCTTAAGCTTATGATTGATCGACCCGTGCCACTGTTACTTAGCATCGACCTCGTAAAAAATGTGATTAATAAATTAAATTAATTAAATATTGTTTATTTTAGGTAATTACCCATAACATACACTAGATACTTACAGACTAACACAAACATGACTTAAACTTTGAAATAATATACTTGATACCATTTCCCTATTTTATTCTGAAAGTTTGTAATTAAAAATCGTAATTCAGTTTATCATTCAGGAAAATCAGATCTCAGCTTATCAAAGACTTTATCGCTAAAGTTTGTGTTGTTTTGATTACGATATATTGACTGTACCATTAAACGGAACGATAACAGATACATAATTTGTGAATCCATAAATATTATCAAGTGGCGACCTGTCGTAGAACTTGTCAGTTTTAATGAATGGCTTTTAGAATTTAAAGTTTTGAAAATTAACATAATCATAATATATATTACTAAGACATTCCTGTCCGTCTATCTGTCACCGTGATAGTAAATAATTTCACAGATGATCTTCTTTGCTGCTATTTTACCAAACTTGAACTAAAAACTAGAATAAAATAAATATTTAAGGGTTATGGTAGCCTATTTAATAAACGTGTTTTTTTTCTTGATATTGATAACAGCAACAGGTAGTCGATTGAAATATTCACAGAATTTTGGGCATACTTACTTATGTACTTTTTTTAAATAAAATTAAGATTCTAAAACATTTTTTTAGTCTATTTTATTGAACATCGTCTGATTTAACTATCCAGTTTTAATATGTTTACTGTTTTTATACATCAATTTGTTCCAAATAATTTGTTGAAAAATCAAATCCTAACTATAATTAATTTTACAAATCGTCAATCAAAATCTCGTATCCCCGTAGCGCCGTAGCCCCGTAGCAGCGTAGCGCCCTACGGCACCTACGCAAGTGAAACACGCGGCGTAGCTTACGAGCGTATCGCTATATAAACCGCGTCGACACCTCGCTACGCTCATTTCCTTTCAAAAACCATCGGAGGAGACCACGGAAGCAGCACATACAGCCTCCCTCGCTTACTTATAAAAGTGCTCGTTGTTAGTTGCTTGTTATCAACAACTGCGTTTGTTTCAACGGGTTTTACAGAAAAGGTAAGTTTTTAAAAATGTTCTTTATTATTCATTATATTTATTCATTTATAAAAAAATATATATCATAAACATAATTGAAATATTTATTTAGGTGTAAAAAGATTATTATTTTATTAAAATAAAATACTATTTACAGTAACTTAAAAAATAATAAAAAAACTTTTTATGTGATTTCACAAAATTATCTGAAATATTACAAAATAAACTCACTTAAAATGAGCTTTTATGTCCATTTCACAAGAAACACAAATTAATTGTAATTATTTGTTTTATCACTAATAGTTTTCGTAACTGAAACAAATAGATCCAACTATTATTTTACGAATAATTTTCGTAACCGAAGAACAAGAATCTCACTTTAGTTTTACACCACTAATCCATAATTTACACAGCTGAAAACGTAATTAAAATTGTCACCACACTATTAAATCTTAACTAGGCTACTTAATGCAAAGACAATAGAAAAACTTTATTAATATCAACTTACGACCGCTCTATGGTAAACTAACTTCACGGCACTTTACGCTCGTGAAATACTTGCAAACTTAATATATTTAACAATATAGAGGATAATCAAGTGGTTATTACTTTAGAAATTGATAAATTACTCTTAAATAAGTTGTTGGTGCTATGTGAGAAATAATTTTGTTGTGAAAAAATGTTAGGATAGCAATTAATGGGTGTCCAAACTCGAGCAGAGGAAATAAGAGTTTCAAATAATACGATTTTTTTTATATTAATGCTCGTTTTCAAAATTGTGTATTAATAAAGCCTAGAACATTATTCAAATAAAATCAACATTTATAGGCTCGAACATGCTCACTAATTGCTTTTTGAGCGAATCTACTAAACTTTGAGAGTAAGGAGTAAATTAAAATATTTAAAACTGTTCAGAGAATGAGCCGCCTTTTACAACTTACAAATCTGGTGCCGTATTTATTTCTAAAGTTATGTTACCACATTGTCAAGAAATTGGATAAAGACTCATTTTGTTATGAATATATTGTGTACAATAGTAAAATTACTATATTTGTCACAAATCAATGGAAGCACTAGTTTTTTCTAAAAACAACTGAAGAAGATACAGATTACGCAAACATAGATTCGAACAAATATGAATAATATACATATTTGTGTAACTTGAAACTATGAGGAGCAGATATTATTCCAGTCACTACTTTCAGTTACTTGATGAAATGTTTATAAGTATAAAATTTATTTTAATTTCAACGCGAGCGATAAATAAAATTTATGAGAAAATTCATGCGTATTTTACGGAAGTTGGAAACTTAGTAAAGTGAAATTAAGTGTGCAAAGTAAAATTAAACATTTTTATTACAGTTATAAAGTAACTTTCTGATTGGGATATTGAATGTTTCCATATTTTTGAATTGGAAATGTATATATATCCCAAAAATACATATTTATATAAGATAAAAATATATTTGTAGTCGTAAGTAAGATGATTATTTAATCTAATGCGTTTTTTCTGTAATAAGAATAATTTATTATGTTGCACACAACTAAAGGAAAATAAAGTGCAAACAACATTATTATAGTTTTACCGTAACTTGAAATAGGAGGAACGACATTTAAAGATTAGGCAATTTTTTTTTGCATTACAACGACATGACATTGATAGCCATTGACAAGCGTCATCAAAAACAGAACATTTCCTAACATTTATACACTTGCACCCATTGAAAAGTATTGCATGTAACCCATTGAAAAGTACCTTTTCAATACATTTTCGTACTTTGAAATACGGTCGATCCTATATTCATTTAACGACAGTCGTTTTAAGGAGTCATTATCTAGAAGTGCCATAGAAATTATGCCAACGCCATTTAATGGTTTCAATAACGCTTCCTTTTAGGAATGATAATTTTATCACCATTTCAATCGAATTAAGTATTACAATTTAAAACACTTTATAATTAGATAAATGATTTCAGGAACATTCATTCGATAAAATAATAAATATTGCCTCCAGTTATCCATGTGGCAGTGACAGCCTTTTGCTATGCACGAATTTCAGTATCAATACCTGAAATCAAAGGAACTGTAATTACGTAAAATTCTCTTCTGACAATGTATAGTGTTGTTTAACTCATAATTAACAGGAAACAATTATAATTATTGGAAGGCCACATTATTGAGCATCGAAATACATTGTATAAAGTAGAACCCCTAATTTATTCGCTTAATATTCTTACTAACATAGTTTTAAAATATGAAAAAAGAACCATTAGAAATTCATAAACGTTTTTCATTTACTTAATTGATTAAGTGATGATGATTGAAAATTTTCCTATGATCAATTTTACAATCATCATCGGCAAATGATTTGTAAAAACTTACCGCCAATAAGGATCGACCACGAATACTGATTAAAAAAATATATATTAGAAAACTAAAGAGCGTCAAAAAATCCTCCTCATCCTCATATAAAAAAGTTCTTTGAGCTGAACTTCATTACAAAAAAATATATAATATACCCACTAAAATATGTACGATGTAAAGAATGTCTGAGTATAAAGAAGTCTAATTATGTAGAGTACAATCATATTTCAATTTCTAATATACTTTAACATATTATCTTAGTTTGTATAAAGAAACTAATCCTATTTAGATGCGCCCCTGCCACACATAACTATTGATAATATATAATCCCTCAAGAATGTAAAGGAAAGGAAAAAGTCTGCACTGTAACATTGCAGGAAAAACACTTGTGTGGTTTATGGTCACAAATTAACTTAGACCTACTTGCTTACTTTATCACGGTCTTGGCTCTATGCATTGCCCTAGCGGTGGAAATCGAGTGAAAAGCAAATACGTTCAGTAGTTTCGATTCAAACGTGGTAAAGGACGTTATTATATAATAATATGAAGTGATGAACATCATATTCTTTATAAATAATTGATGTCCAAAGATTTTACAATTACAACGAATCAACTACGACGTTACAGAAAATTGTGGTTACCATTTTTGGCCAACAGCAACAAAGTTCTAACACACAGTACAGCAATCAAGAAGGCTTTATTTAGTTCTGGGCCTGAAACTGTATTCTATCTACATACATTCATAGACAAAATTCAACGACCCATCGGAAAGAGGATGACACAAAACGTGCTAACCTTTTTTTAGTTCGATCGTGTCGCTGCATCCAAAAAATTGACGATGCACTCACGAATTTTGTAGAAAACCGTTTCAGAATTCATAAAAAACCTATAGACCTTGTCAACAGCAATTTAACATGTTCCTGAAAACGAAACATGTTTGAAACGAACTACAATATTTAAAGTTTTTTTTGTTATGTTGTATATGAGTTAGGAGCATTGTTTGAAGACTGAAAAGGAATATTACGTGCTTTTATTTCCATGGTAAATAATGTGCACTGTGAGAATGCGTTAGCTTGACTTACATTCATACAGTTTCATATCACATCTTAATTAAAGGAAGTTATCTTAAGGGTTAAGAACAATACTACTCTAATTTACTAATTTACTCCTCGTATGAAAGCTCCAGGCTTCTGTAAATGGCTCACTATTTATAGTATTACACCCGGTTATAATTAAGTGTGCGGATCACTTACAAGTTCCAGCAAGGACGGGTCCTCGCTTTGCACCGTACACTCCGGTAATTTCCGGCTTGCATCTGCAAATGCAACGGCTAATTAATAAACCCTACAGCAGATGCTTTGGTTACCACTAAAACGGTTTAAAAACAAGTTTGATGGTTTATAAAATATGTTCTTTGTTCTGATTGAAATCAAGAAAAACCAACATCAAATACCAATAAAAGATCTTTTATGATTGGTGTAAATCAATGTATGATTAAAAAATATTGAACTGAAACATGAGTCGTCAGTGGTTCATTTGCTCTTTAAAAAACTAAGGAGCTTACATATGCCCAAGATATATGATAGAAAAGAAATCAAGTACCCCACAAAGTGAGTTACTCAACCTGTAATGGGATCAATTTGTTTTCTCTCATCAATGTCCAGCGAGCCCTTGAATACATTTACGACAAACAAAAATGCAGGAAAGGGTCTTTCTAAATTCATTTATAATGTCTCTGCTGACTTAAGCAAAATAGTGGAGAGGCCCTGGACCCAATTTATGCAGGATCTATTTATTCATTGGCCTACAAATCTCCCCTATCAATTTCGTATCTATAAAAAACCTTTTTTAACTGATACTTCCAAATTGGTAATTTATTTATTTTTAAGGAAAAAGACCTGTATTTTGAATATGTGTACGTAAGTTGAAAGGGTTTTAAGCAGCCTCAGAAAGCTACTCAACATGTAACATGTATTTCATAAATAGTCGACAACATTAAGTTATATTTTTCATGTTGATAGACTGCATTTGTTTACCGCTATATTACCTACAGAAGGGCGCATAAGAAGCTTGAGTCCTAAGAAAAACTTTTCATATCACCCTTGCTTACAAAGTGAATGATAATGAGCCGGGTGCGCAGATGTGCACCGACCATAAACACAAACAAGCTGTTTACATCGTCAGTCTATCTCCGGGAGACTGGAATATTAAACTGAGACGGATGTTTATACGACTTTCTTAATCACTTCGAATATATTCTGTGTCAAAGCAAGCTTGAAATGTAATTTCTACACTGTAACCTGATTAATGAGGATTCACGCAAAGGAGATTAAGAGCCCCCGCATACTGCAGAGTTAAACTGTCGGCCAATATAATGATGGTTGGTTGACAGATTATTTTGACGGTACTCAGTCGTGAATCCAATTAAACTTTAAGTCGGTCGGATACCGCACAGCCGGAACCTGATCATTATAATGTGCGTAATACCGTTCATCTCCATACGGATTTACTCGGTCTTCAATTTTTTGCAGTTCATCACTCCATCATACTAGTGGGAGTCCTTGACTACCATATTCTAGATTCAAGAACCTTTTACCTGACAACAGTCAAATCATCATAAAAAATATTTATATTTGTATTTTGGGACGAAGATTCTACATTCAGGGATAAACAAGACCTCCACGGACCAATATTACTATGTTCGACCTAAGCCCGAACAGTTACAAAATTATACGATGATATGAAAAACTTTACTCCGTTTAGGAACAAAAATAAAATCACTCTTGCCCACCCGAGGGTGTATTTTGGTGAAAAGTAACCAGCTAAACATGATGTCATTTATCAACTTTATCCATAAAACAAAGTTATTTACATTTTTCGTGTGGTTTAGATTAAACCTAAAACACAAAAGATCACCTTCTTGTTTTTATGGCCAATCTTAGTATTTTTCTTTCGGATTACTACAACAAAATTTATAGCTCAAAGATTGACAAGGGTAGCGAACGAATTGATTTCTTATTCTTAGTATTTACCTTATCCCTAAAGGATATTCCCTAAGATCTGGCTACAATTTCGCAATAATTTAAACATGTGTATGTAGTGCCCTATCCATCACACAATACATAGCCAGATTGCATTGTGACACCAGATTTGTATCACAAACTTGCGCACTTCAATATTCATGCAATATCAAGAAACAGTACCTAAGGAGGACATGCAGATATACTGTCAAACCAAGTAAAACATGCTGATGTAAACTTAAGTACTTATTCAATAAATAAGTAATTATTCAAATGAGACTTTGAAAGTTGACATTAAAAAACGCTAAAAAGCTTATTCCAAGAAGAGACTAGTAATATTTAACAACATGCAAGACGGGAGCTCTCACTTTATGCATCGTATTCGTTCAGCCTGATCGCTTTTGCATATTAATACGTTGTCGCTCTCTCAATCTACTATTAAGCGTATGGATCTATTTACATTGCCCTTATAGGAGGTAATCAAATTGAAATTGTGTCGTTTACGGAAATTGGCTTATTAACATTATGAAAATATGCGATTTTTCATCATGTCTGAGTAATTCTTTAAAGAAAATATAAGAAATTATTTTCAAAGTTCATAACGTAAGATGTTTTTTTCACATATTTTATTCAGACAGGTTATGCTTTTGTAAGCCTTCGTAGAAAGTTCAGGTAACTTTTTAAACATTATAATGGACGCTGGAAAATTGTTTAAGTCGACAAGGAAAATGCTACCACGAGTTATGTTTTATGAGAGATGGTAGAAAATACCTGCGTGTCCGTTGAATGCATTACATGCTAACTACTTTTACATTACTTACTTTTTTTTTAGAACTACTTTTTGATGTTTAATTGAATAACCGAGCAAAAATCATTCACAAACTCACTGCCACGTTAAGTTCATAGTACACGAAAAGTAGTACATAAGTATCTGAAGGAAAACACACGGCCGTCATTCATAGTTTGCGAACTTTTACTTAATAAGGAATGTTTTTCTATTTCTTATTTCCTTGTCAATAAAACATGTCTGATGTTAGAAACTCCATCAGACCCCCTTTACCGAGTCTCACTCAGTTACAAACTAATAGTAAATTCTTTCCCTATAAACTTTTTACGGGTTTTTCAATAAACAAATACTCTTTTTTTTGTATCCCAAATACTTTCACTTAGTTAACGTGGGACAGTTAAGTTAAATGGAATAAAACTTTTAGATAGTAATTTAGAGTAGATAATAAAATAAAAATACCTTACATAGGTACATTAGATTGAGATCAAATTAAATTATAGTTTTTTTTATTAGGAAATCAAATAAGCTTAATTTGAACTTTACAAGAATGTGGAACTGTGAAACGTACTAAGTCACATAATTAATTTCCTTTTCCTAATGAAAAACCTAATTGGGTACACTTGCCCACCCCAGGAAGGAGAACCGTCTAATTATACCTACTTTCGATAGGTAAATCAATGAAGCAATCCCAATATAACTGAAACAAAAGCCTGAGTATGATATTAAAATAATCTAGAACAAAAATACTCGTTAGTAATGAGTGTTTCTAATATGCAATGTTTTCCATTCGGCTGAGTACAGTAATCGTGAAATATATTCTAAAAACAATACTTTTTACATTTCGTGAGCCTCGGCTTTTGTAACGGTCGATGTGCGTAGATGCAGGCACATCTATTGTCTTCACAGTCGACTGACAGTCTGTCAATGGAAATTAAAACAATAGCTTTATATTTTTTGCATATTCGACGTCGCTAAGTCTACACCGCCTCTTTTCATGCAGCGCCAATATTTTCATGTTTTTCGGGAGAAAACGTGCTGTGTATCGATAAATAGTGTCTCATATATCCAATTTATTTGTCAAGGCGATTCCAAATCCGCAGGGTGACCGTAATTTGCACGCTTTGTGATACGAACCCCCACAGGGATGTTATGAAGACGTATGAGAAAGGTTATACCTCTAACCTTTATAATGGCTGCGGATTTTTTTTCAATGAAAAATATATAAAAAGATCAATCTAGTTGATAGTGGGCTGGATGTTTGATTTTTCATAATGTAATGAAAAACATGAAAAATGGATTCTTTTCTCGTTATTTGCACCATTTTGTGGCTACACGAACAATTTATATTGTGGCAAAGTTATTATAGCCTATAGTGAGCTACGATAATGCCAAATGACGTTTTGTTTCAAAGATTTCAGTGAGTGATGAAAACTAGATCTTTCTTAAATAACCTTTCGCCTAGTAATATGAGTAGATGAACTTTCTGAAACAGGTATACTTTAGTAGATACACGAAATGTTATGAAGATTTGTTTACGTAAAGTTTGGCAAAGTTATAGTGAAGGTTAATTAATTGTGTTTAG
Organism: Helicoverpa armigera; assembly: GCF_030705265.1. Lineage (NCBI taxonomy): Eukaryota > Metazoa > Arthropoda > Insecta > Lepidoptera > Noctuidae > Helicoverpa > Helicoverpa armigera. The sequence goes on along the minus strand of NC_087127.1, from coordinate 7,458,740 downwards.
GCCATTGTTTGCTTAGGATATTGTAAAATATATGAACACAAATAACAACAACCTTTATGAAGAACTAAACACTCTGACATAAATATATTGGAATTTTAATTATTTTGTAGCATACGTGTTTGTTGTGTTTATGACGTGTTGACACGGATGAAGATCTGGGTAGTAAAATAAAACAATGTGGAATAATCCGAGGGCCGAGTGTCCGGCCCAGACGGGTGACCCCGAGCCTACGTACATGTCAATTGGGTGTTGTGGAGACAACATGTTCTTTATATCGTCCACGTAACGCATACATGGGTAGATTAAATAAGAAAATAAACAAGCGTAATTACGTCGCTGCGTGGACAGGGTCACATATTGGTGAAAAGGACGAGTTTCTATGCGGACCCTGACCGGACATTAGTGTTTTAGCTTGTGTCTTTAAACAACGTCACAATATAGAAGAAAATGATGCCATTATAGAATACAGTAATCCGTACAGTAATTTAATTTTATAGTTAAAAAAATAACGGATTGATTTTTCTAAAACTTGGTAGTCCAAAATAATTATTCTTTCAGTAAGTTCTAAAATAACTTACTTGCTTTAACCAAAAGTTAAAAATATGTGCTTAGGTAAACCCGGAATCTGTACTTCAACGAAATTAATGTTTGGAAATAATTTCAGCACTGATGAAGTACATAGAGCAGAAATATTAATTATATGCTTGAAGTCTCGCTATGTGAACTCTTCAAACGAAAATACTATTAGCTTTCAAGGAAATAGTAGGTAGCTTTGGAGTCCGATCAAACGTATTTTTTTCATTTTTTTTCAATGAAGGATAAATGGGTTTCGCAGATCTAGATTTGTTGGTTTTAATCTATGAATGGTGCATCTATAAATTCGGACATAGCTTTCAATTAAACCTGAAATAGGGAATGCTATGCAAAGTTTGGTTTGTTTAAGAATCGAATGGATTTTTAGAATCTTCCAATTAAGTAGTGATAACATAGATACGTACATTGTGACTGGCTTCTATAACATGAATTGAAATAATTACGCAATAAAGTACTTATGTAATATGTATTCGAATATTAGGTAAGTACTGAATGGTAATGGAATATTTACTTTTTAAGTATTTATAGATACTTAGACGCTATTTATTTTAGCACAAACGTCTATATCTGGTAATGATATAGACTCTATTAGCAGATCGAATAACCGCCATTAAGTATTACCTCCCAGGCAGCACACAAGTCAGATAACTGGCCAAGAATTTAACTCTATGCAGGGTTAAGCTTTATTATATATGAATATAAGCTGAGTGTATTACCAAATTATGTATTAAAGTTATTTCTTGCTATAATAATGCTATCAGCTGAATTAGTTTAGTAATTTGCGGATTTTATTTCTTCAAACTGAATAATCATCATAAAAAGACCTGCTACTCAAGAGTTCGTGTAATCTTTTGTATAACATTGGTATAAAATTCCATTATCAAGCATGATACTGGATAAGCTGTATTCTGTTTTCTTTTAGTTGTATTACACACTACACCTTGACAGTTATTCAGCTGCTGTATAAAATAGGCGTTGTTTCTGTTATGAAGCATATAGTGACTTAACAGAAATAAAGATAGCTGTTGTAACTACTTTATGACGCTTTGAGTATGAAATTACCGTCATATGCAGCTAACTGTAGTTAAAGCAATATTAACAGATTCTGATGCAGAAGTTTGCTGCGTAATGAGAAGTACTTAGACATTTTTAAGCTAGAAGAGCTGTTCTGGAAAGTTAGTCAGCATTTAACCGGCTGACAGAGCTAATTGTTTTGTAGGGTTATACTACGTGAAAATGCATCGCACGTTTGTAGTAGGTATATAGTACCTACTATGCTTATTTATTTGTATCGTACTATTATGAATTCTGTACTACAATAATTAGTTATAATTAAGTATGTAATTTTTCGTATCGTAATATTTTTTAACCGACTTCTAAAAGAATGAGGTTCTCAATTCATCGGAATCTTCTATAATTATCTGAATTTGATAAGAACTAAAAATAAAAAATAATATAGCTTTCCTATAATGTGGGTTTTTATTATTATATGACTGAATCCTAATTGTTTGATTTACAGTACGAATGTGTGTTATTATAGAACAGTTGTCGAAAAATGTTTAATGCAGTCCACTTTTAACCAGAGCACAACTTAAAAAGTGGACACTTATGGTCTGTTATGCATACATTAGACGATAAGCCACTGTGCAATCAGATTTTATTCAGAATGTGCGTCGCCATTATCAAACAACATAACCTAATTATAATGATGTGGAATTTTATACTCAATTACTCAAGTTTAATAACGAAATAAATATAATATTCTTAAAAAAGTTTTACAAGGTTATTTTTGAACCCTTACATTGAAATAAACTAAAAAAATATTTTACACGTAAAAAACATAACTAGAAGAAATTTTGTTTATTTCTTCAAAACCCGGCTTATCAGGAAGCGCGTGAAAAATTTACACGAAATATATATATATATACACGGTAAAGTTGCATGCGCACCTACAATTTCTTTCATCAAGCCTAAATAAGGGTAAAATTTACGATAGGTAAAATATTATACTACGAATATGTATAACTCTCTGTTCGGATTTGTCAATATTTAATTTGATCAACTTCTTGCTAAAATATACCTGAAATAAGCTAAACGCTGTGTATGATCTGAATATCTGAGCTTTGAAGAACTCAGTCAATTATAATATGTTCATTCATCATTCACTCATCATCTGGCTAAAAGAGCTGTAATGCTTGTGTTAAAGAACAAAATCTTTTTATGTAGAAGATATTCAGCTTGTCGTACAATTATTAAAAAGTTATTCATCTTTTACGTTGCTATTACACAGCTAATAGCAGTATATTTTGTGCCCAAATTGCTTGAATAACGTCTGAGTAAGCGCCATATCAGCTATTTACAGTAGTTTTTTTCTGCAATTAGCTTCTATGACTGCTGTTAAACAAAAATTACTCAAAAGGTTTGTGCTGGCTGGGCTATATATGATATGAGTTTTTTTGATAAAGAGATAACTTTATGATCGGAAACTGTTGCGTATTTATTGCTGATAAAGCTACCTGAGCGGCAAGGAATCAACAGTGTTTGTTTCCATTACCTTTAACGAGAATATCGCGTCAAAGGCCTCGGACATAAACCGTCACGTCACTTAAAGATTTTATGGGGTCAGCCCTTAAGTAAGTGGTTTTACTACTACTATTTTAGCGTGACCAGGTCTTTGCAAAAACAAGGAAAATTCCTTTTCATCCCAATTTTTTACGTGCCAAGAAGGTACTTAACAAGAGCCATAAAACATTTTAAAACCAATTTACAATGTATTTTTTTGCATGTGCCATTACAAAATCTCCGGCCTGTCTTAAATCATTTCGATATGGTTCGATATCTTTCAGTTACGTTCATGTTTGTTTAAGATAAAAGATCGGAATAAACCATTTACAAAGACAATGAATGGAAAAGTTAACTTCTTTGCAATTTGCCTTGATACTATTTTATTATTCACTAGCGTTCGCCAGGGTGTACGTACCCGCTTCCCATTGGAAATACTGATAGTCATTTTTCAAAACAAACTTTATAATTATGACTAATGTTTATAATTACATAACTTAATAATGTTTTTTTTTTTGTTTCTGTCTAGTTGAAAGGATCACAATGAAATCAAGCGCGTACAACGTTTTCCTGGCCATCGTCGCCGCTGCCTTAGCTTTACTGTTTGTCACAGTAAACGCTGCACCTATGGTAAGTGCAATACTTATTTGGATGGTCACCCATCCACGAACCGTGCGCACCAAGTTTTGCTTAACATTATGAAAAGCTAGAATCTATGTGTTAGTAATGAAAATAGCAATGTAACACAGGATTATGCAGCTATAATATAATATTAAAACATACATAAAGGACAATCCAAAAAATCGTAAAATATAATTAAATTTTTCCACGTTTTAAGATAGTAGATACATTAGCGCGTTATCAGCTTTGTTTGACATATTGTCAATTCCCAAACAAAATTGGGCTTTACAAAGTAGCTTTTACTGCTTTTAGTATATTTTGTTTACAATGTTTAAGTGTTTGCTGATGATAAAACGATAGACACATTATTAACTTTTAAACACTCATTATGTGCCATCAAAAATGTGTAGGTATCTGCACTTATGTAATCTGCTGTCACCAAAATTGGGGTTGCAACATAACAACATTTGTATGTAATCAAACCTGAATGTTACTCTTAGAGACTTTTCACTCACTCGCAAGAACCAAGGAACAGTTAATCAGATTTTAACGTAGAATAATTATGAGTCAGATTAAGTCACTTCTCAAACCCTTACAAGGCTAATATTACGTTAAAAGTAAATTAACGTAAGAGGTCTACAAAGTCTGCTCTTTAGGTCAATTTGCTTAACAAAATTTGTTGGAGCTCATTTTATAGCTTCATATAAGTGTGGATGCTAGGGAAGAATAGGAAATAATTTCTACGCGAGTCTCGTGAAGGAAAACAGGCTTATTTAATTACACAAATGAATGTGGTCAAAGAAGGAACACGTCGGAGAACAATAATTACATTTGGGATGCTTTTTGAAGTGTGAGCAATCAGTAGGCGGGTGTGAATTGTGTGGGATTTACCGAGGCGTGTAGCACCTCTAATAGGCAGCTAATGTGAAGCTAATGGGTCAGTGCGCTCACGAGTGGTGCGGCGCCTCGGTACACACGCTGAGTGACTGATGTTTGTTCAGGAGGCGGATGACGAGGCGGCAGAGAACACTCTGGTGGCACACCCGGACGGTGACATGGAAATGTCGGCTCCTTGGGATGCTATCAACACCGCTGCCCTGCGCAAACTACTACTGCAACTCGACGCTGAAGAGAGGTAACGTCATTACTTGATTTTTTGTTAGAAAACATGTACGTACGTATGTACTCACGATATTTGCAACATAAATATCGATAGCATTTAAAAGAGTAAAGATGAAAAAGGACAGAAAATATATGAAATTTAGATTGAATAAAGTGGTAGACAGTACCCAATCATTAAAATAACTTAATAACAAACCATAGCATTAGGACGTTAGCCAAATTGTTGTCAACTTAGAACTAATGTGTAACAAAGTGTGAAGTAGCCTAGACTGTTAGTCGTAGGGCTTAAGTTACTTTGTGTTTAGCTCCGAGACTCGTTTTAGTAAGTAGTAGGTCGCCATCTGCAAACTAGAGGTCTGGCTCCAAACATCGTTCCCAAAAATGTAACACTAAATACAGGGGACTGTTTTATGAATTGAATTAATTTGACAAGGGCTTGTACAAGAGTCGTTAAACATGTTGCTAAACATTTGAAAGTTAAATTGGTTTTATTGATTAGGATTATTGAGATAGTGCCTAAATGATAATGCCTTTTTTCTTGCACAATAGCTATAGATTATCAACATCTAAATATATGTATTAAAAGTTACATAGATTGAATATCATGAATGGATTAAAAGGAAAAATAAAAGAGAATTGTGATTGCTTTACAACTGTCTTCCGCTAATGGAAAATGTCCTCCCTTGTGGGAACTGTTGGAAACGGATAACATTATTTTTTACTCGCGGTTTCCTTATACCTAAATATTTTAAGGATTTTTATGCATTAACAAAAAAATATGCTTGAAACAATTTTTTGGTAATGAAAAGGTAAGGTAAGGTAAGGTACCTAAAATAACATAGATAATAATGGTTGTTTTACAGTTATAAGCTTCTTATGCGAACCATTTCGTAGTTACACTGAGAGTATGAATGTGGGCCGTCACAAAGGTAATCTTTTAAAAGGCCACCTTTTCACCAGAAACCTGATATAAGATCAAAAATGAACATTTCCTTTATTTTTCTAAATGGCCATTTTCTGCGATCTCTTCCGTGTATTTCAAAACCATAAAACGAAGTAGTCGTATCATTAAGCATACATATTTAGTCACTAGAAAAAAAATGCAATGCCAATAATTAGGGGCGATTTCTTATAACTATAACCATCACTAGAGGTGAATGCTGTGACAAATAAAGAAGGACAGCTAAAAATATTTATGACGCTTACATAATCAAGATTGCACCCATTTCCCTGCCATCATAGTGTAAACGCTTAGAAAATAAATTAGTATGCACAGTTGGTACATTAGTGCCACTTATAAGGATTTATTGTGCAAAGTGGCACATACGCGTCCCGGCAAATTAAACCTGATTGATTTTGCTGCAACCTCGTTGCATAACTTTAGGTAATTGTTTACGTTAACCGATAAATTGACATCGGGGAAACTTACGAAAATTGGCAAAACACAGTACAACAGTATAACATGTAAAGCAAAGACAATAACTTGCTATGTAATTAACGTGTATTCATTTACAACTTTCTATTGGCAACATTCTAATTGCACTAAAATATGTAGGTGAATAGGCTTTTTGTAGATTTTTTTATTATGTAATTCTGTATTTTACTTCAGGAAAATATCCTTGTATTCAATAGAGATCCCAAAACGGACATTCTCCCGTAGTTCTAGAGGTACATAATAATGTAATAGGTGTTGGAATGAAATGAAAATAAACACACACAAACAAGTGACGACTTAACAGGCTGACTTGCAAAGCGACCGCGAGCGAAATTGCTTTTATAATTCTGATTGAATTTGTATATTTAAAAACGTTTGTTTCTTTCATAATATTGCCCAGTGATCGAATATTGAGTAGGTCCGTAAGATGATTATAATATCCTTTTACAAGTAGGTATTAACTAGAATCAATTATTTAGTATCTGTCATAATGAGGTAGCAAAATGCGACCTCAGTAAAAGTAGATAATGTTAGCCAAGGAATCTTTTATTTATTTGTAACACGCTTAGGTACCTTTATATTAGCTTCACTTGTAAGTAACTATGTATGTTTATAACATTATCTGACATCGCCTTTTATCCATTTGGGTACCTACACTGTACTCTCTACATGGTAATCTCGCCATACTCCTTACTAAATGTTGGTACTTCACAACAGGATGGGCAGGGTGACTCGCTCGTGGCCCCAGGCGGAGCCCCGCGGCTGGGGCCTGCGCGCGCTGGACGGGCGCCTGGCGCGGCAGTGGCGCGCCGACAAGAGGCAGGTGCGGTTCCGCCAGTGCTACTTCAACCCCATCTCCTGCTTCCGCAAGTGAACGCCACCAGCTCAACGATGCATCGACCCTATGACCTAGTTGTGTAGTCACCACGATTCATGTCATCTCATATTTTTTTCTTCAAATAGACCTCGTATCAAAGGCCACATTGTGAAACGCTGTCACACAAAAGCACTGTCAAATTATTTATTTACTACCCGAAATATTAGGACCGTTTCATAATGAGGTCATTGATTATCAGAAAATAATTCTATGAACATACATACATGAAGTGTAAATAAATTGTAACCACATTAATGTCGCCTAGTGTACTAGTAAAGAACACTTATTTATCTTAAAACATCTATCACAGTTCAAGTAAAATGTCATAATAAATTACTATTTTAACGCCAAAGTATTTCTAGAAGTAAACTAAATTAAAGCATAATAATAAATCTGAATTATAACTAACTTGTTTTTGAATAACATCTTTGATTAAACCTTCCTTAGTAGATCGTGTCTAGTCATAGCTTATAATGTCTGTCTAGGTCAAAATACGATTTTAGGGTACTATACGATATACGTTTATTTTATTTTTATTTCAATAAATTTTCAGACTAATGAAAGAACGTATTTTTATTAGTTTACGTTACAAAAACTTTGTCACTCTGGTTTTACATTATAATCTCTACTTACATTATACTTAAGAACTATTATAATATATACATTATGTAAAATCTATACTAAAAAAAACTATTGTAGATAAGTGTTATTATTAATAAAGATAATCAAAGAAATACATTCTTGTTTTTTTTAATGCATGTATCATTCATATTTTCAAATGTTGGAGACAAACATATCGAGATATCAACATACATATACCAATCTATATAGCAACATATTTCATAAAAACTTAACTAATTCTCGACAAAATGTTCCTAACATTATTATTTCGGTAGGTAAATAACGGTTATTATTCGGTAGGTTAACACGAAACAATAGCCAGAAAGGAACCTTTCATTATTTTAAACACTAACACATTAGCCTGCTTCTAAAGAGTCTTTCAAATTATTTTCTCTAGCATAGGATCCAGTAGTGTTTCAGTCATTAGCTCAAAATTAAAGCTGTAATACAAGAGAGGAATTTAACGAATAGCTTTTTAAAACACAATTTACTCGAACAGAGCAACTTCTCAATTAAGAGGTTCCTCAGTCTTTTGAGCACAAAGGAACACAAAGTTAAATTCTGATGATTAAACAGTGCTTTGTACTAGCACTATCCAGTACTATCTAGTTTTTTTCTGTCTGCATTAAATGCAAATTCTTCATGTTGCTGTGCAGTTTAAGGCTGGTCGGTTAACCAACGTCGTGAAGATACCATTAGCAATACAAATGTTCCGAAGCTGCCCCAGTAATCCGCAGAATTCAAATAAAGCTGAACGTTTCAAAATACCTCGCAGTAAACGAACTGAGTATAATGTCAAAGTGAGGGATTGTCTTTATTTACATAAAATTTTTTTCGTCACACTTCAAGTTCATTTCAAGACGGATTTTGTGTATTGTTTGAATATGTATGCTTTAAGTTATTCAATATTTCTCACTTAGTAGATTTCGTATACTTAGGTCGTATTTCAGTGTTGGTAGGCTCCATATTAGATATTAATAATTCCATGCAAAATAAGAGGCGGACCACTTTGCGAGGACCTTTAAAGGAAGTGAACACTCGTAGGTACCTTTCACCTCAATCTAAATTCCAACGACCTAAAATATAATTGCTGATAAGGTTGTCGTCTTTTTAAGCTCTGAAAACCCGCAAATTATGTAATGCGTAATCCAATAATCCTACTATACATGTGGAAGTTTGTGAGAATGAATGGATGTACATACCTATTTTTGGTATTATATCGATAGTATCGTTCACGCATAATAACGGCTTGACCGATTTGGTTGGTATGTAGATATGTTATACCCTTGATTAACACATAGGCTACTTTTTATTAACACACTACGTGGGCGAAGACGCGAGCGGAAGCTAGTATAAATAATCTATTTTAATAAATATTTATTCCAATTTTTCAACGAAAGTTATGCGCTAATAACTAATCACTATTACGTTAGGTGCAACAAATAAATGGTAACAATGCAATGCACCTTTACGATATCAACGTAACTTACATAGGCTGTATCAATAAAATAAATCTGTTCTTTGAGACGTGACTCCACAGGAGTTTATTCCATTAGGCTTGGACCTCGGTCACTAATAAAAGATCACAAGTTTACAAGCTATGCCTCTATGTACCTCCAATATGCTATGTACGAGTATGTGTTAGTATTTTAGGCCAGGTATATTTATATTATGAAATTATGGTTTATAAGTACTCAAATAAAATAGGTTGTTTATTATTGGGACATACCCGGTGAGGAGAGGCATGCATACTCCGTTGGGATAAAGATATCTACACAACTACTGAATAAAACGTACCTACCTTACGTTCCTTTCATTTTCATATAATAATTTGAGTATTTATTGGTACAGTCAGCTTCAGGTCAGTGGTGACAGTTTTATATGAAAATCGTACTTATTACTATTGAGTTAAGGTGCATGACAGTTACCACTGATGTGCAGTCTACCGTACACAGAAAGTAATATAAAAAAATATTTTTTTTGTCTATTTGAGCCCCGAAGGCTCCACTTTTCTCTCACTTTTCCAAAATTATTTCAATGTTGGAATGCTACACACTTCCCAAGTAACATAGGCTATGTTTTATCCTGGTATGGGCAGTTGTTCCCACGACACGCGGGTGAAACCTCGGCCAATGGGCTAGTACCTATATCGTCTAACAAAATGTACAATAATATAATGTACGTATGTGCCAAAACATTGACTGACTGACTACTGTAATCTCAATTTTTATAATTTGGTTCTCATACCCCTGAGATTTTTTTTGTAATTTAGGTACTTGAACATCGGTATTTGTTAAATGACAAAGACTATTAAATTCTTTGTATATTGATGAGGGAACGCTAAGACCTATGTTAGTTTAGACGACAGTTATTTATTAATTTTGTTAAAACGAGCCTCTCATCTGACCTTTTCCAATATTTTATGGATACGATTAGTATCACCTAGTGGTCGCTACGACTATATCCGATAGCCTTTTCCCGCGGTTTACCCGCGTCCCGAAGGAACTTCTGCCCGTAACCGGATAAAATATAGCCTATGCTAATCGGGAACAGTCTAACTTTCCGACGATGATATCTCGTTAGAAGAAATGTAAGATCCACGTCGCAATAAAATTCACAGTGATTGGCTTTTATGATATAAATAACCTGTAAACTATTCGCTGTTATTAGAAAAGTTAAACAGACGCCTAACACATGTTTAAGAAAATTGTGTATGCGAATTGTATTTAACAAGTGTCAAAAACCTGTTTAAGTCCTTTTACCTAACACTGATTTAAGGTAAGTGGAATAGTACTGTAGAGATGTAGTATTTAGTTAGATACTCTTTGGTGTTTTGTATTCAATTCCTGGCCGGACAATGGTATAAATAGAAATAGAATAGTTTTTATATTGAAGTATGTCACTTCACCCCCGAGTCAGCGAATAAACGCAAAGTTAAAGTTATTATTGAATGTTTTAATTAAATATCCTGAAGATCCCCGGTTCCTAGCGCGGCACGCGCTACAGTACCTACCTAACGGGTCATTATCCACCTTTCTAATTTTACAAAAAAAAAATGTTTTAGTTACACGTGCCATTGCCGCTGATCGTCGCTTGTTTACTAGTATCTGAATGAGTGCTATTTATTTCCCATGAATCGGTAAATCAGCCAGCAGTCATTATAACCACGGGGGTCCAGGCCACAGTCGCCCCATGGCAATCAAATATTGCTATTATTGTATTTATTTTGCTCAATTTCCAATACTTTGACGTCTAAGTAATATTCCTGATCGACATGATTGGATACTTATTTTATGAGAATAGAATAAAGAAAGACCTTTCATTAGGTTTAAGCTAATTTACCTCTATGTCTGTATTCAATGTAATCATCAGTTTGTTTGAAACCTATCTTTTGAGCGTAGCAATGTAAAGAACATAAAATATTAGAACACTACGCGGTCGACCTACGCGTGTAGGTAGGTCCATAGGCCGTAGCAGGCGTAGGCCGTAGCAATACTTATGAACGTGACGCATTTTCGCCACATCATTGCTTTATTTTTTATCAATTCTTGATACGTTATTGATTTGAATGAAATTAAAAAAATAAAATTGATTGGAAATTGGTATTATAATGAAAATATTTTCTCAAAACCACTTTTCTTAAACTAGACCATCCACTAATTATAAAAATAATAGGCTTTAATCATCGCCAACTTTGTGGTAAAATAATTTAAGAGGCTTTAATCTTAAAACCATTATCACACAGTGACTTAAGATTTTTGGAAGTATTTAAAGTCGGGTAATAATGCCCCGGCTGGCAATAACTTTTAAAGGTATTTTGTTGACGCTCAAAGTGTGGCAGTACCTACCTACACAAACTTTGGGAGATTTTGGTTAGTAAGTAATATATTTTAAATTACCGTTCATTTATATAGTAATTTGATAGAGTTCTAAAGAGGGCAAAGGTCCAATAATTCTGAAACGTTCACGCCCACTCTTTAGAGGCATAATCAAATAGTTTTTCGCATGATGTACCAAACGTAGGTCAGGATACATTTGTTGATGTAGGTAGGTAGCTACACTAAATACATCCTTGTTTTAGACGAACCTACATAATACCTTTTGAGAACAAGTTGTTGCTTCAATAATTGAATTATCATTGAATGTGTAACGACTTATTGCCTAAAAAAAATGCTTTCACGCCACTTAAATACAAAAATCTAATAAATGTTTAAAAACCTTGCCAATTTAAATTGTTCCTATATGTATCTATGTATATGTATATTTTGTTTCTTAAGTATTATTTTCATATGTAAGTTGTTAGTTTAGTTTAGCTAGTATCATTAGGCATGCTGTGGTCTCCTATAAGTGAAGGACTATACCTACAACATTCCCATTGTTTTGTCATACAATTTCCATGTTACACACCATTTTGAAAGGGGCAATATACGCGAAAGACTACAATCAATGTAATTTCTGAATGGCAGTTACTAAACTCGCCATTACAGGTATACCTATTTTATTTAAAATCTCTATTGCGCATGAAAGAGTTAAAACAATTCCTATTATATGTGGATTTGTAGAAGAGTTTGCTGTACTAACTTTTAATGATCGGACTGTTACGGAGACTAGGATCACGTGTCCGAATATTACTGAAGCTGTGTTTTACGTATTACTGACAAAATAACTGTTTAAACAACGAGCTTTTGTATTATATCTACCTACATGAGCGAGGTATTTAACCTTCAAATACATATATCTGAACAATTGATTTTGAGTTGTTATTGAATGACTACCGCTCCCCATACTTTTGAGCCCTCTGAGGTAGTAATATATCTGTGTCCTTTGCTGACTCATTTTATGAGCTCAGCAATCCCACTTGGGTTATCTAACTAACTATGGCCTGATAACATCTATAAAAGATGATTAAAGCTGCATCCGTTTCAGGTGGTTTGGCTTTGGCACTTGCGCTGATGGCTAACAAGGCCTATACGGGAGCGACATCGCCGGTCGCAACGTCCGCAGACAAATTGAGTTCCTGGTGATGTTGGAGGCTGTGCCATTCGTTGGTGACGTAGATCGCGTTTTTTGGAGAGCAGATCGAACCAGGCACTGTCATGCGCGACCACTCCATCGGATAATTTTTTCCTCCAACTATCACGGTCATCAGAGAGTTTTTCCCAGATGTTCGGGTCGATTTTAAACGATACCATGTCGCGTTTAACGCTATCTTTAAATCGCAACAATGGCCGCCCAACTGGTCGCTTGGCATCTGATATTTGGCCGAGGAGAGTTTGTCTTGGCAAACGAGAAGGTTCCATCCGCTGCACATGCCCTAGCCAGCGCAATCTTCTTTGCTTAAGAAGTGCGGTGTGGAGGTATGAGAGCAGGGCCCCGATTCTCCTAAGTTAATAATGTCAAAATCGAATCGCAATATGATCGTAATAGCAGTTTTAACCATATCGGGCATTCTGCTACTAATAAAAGACCAATCGTATTCGATTGACATTTGATTGGTGTGCGATTGGTCTGCTATTTTGATGATTTTGGTCTATACGGTAGTTTGCTGTACAATCATTTTGCAATCGTAAATCATTTGCAGACAAAATGATTCATTATTGATTGACAGAAAAGGATAAAAACGTTTATTTCAAAGAAAAAATAGCGGAATGCCACATACGCTTCAATCGTAATCGAGTCGGGATTGGATTTCAGTCGAATCGAGTCGAACGTCAATCGAATGGCGCTTAAGTAAAATTAGGAGAATCGGGGCCCAGAGAGTAAAGCTCATCATACCTCGCTCTAAAGGGAGGATCCTCCGACCGGACAGGTGTTATTGTCCGGTGGGCTACTGCCCGACAGTTGTTGTCGGGGTGATCTACGCGTGTTAATGTGCGCACGAACACTGCATGTGCGATGCAGGATATTTTGCTTGAGAGTTGCGTCGGCGACTGTGTAGATGGCGGTGTTAACAGTTGTAGTGCCGCTACAGCGGTTATGCTAGGTATGCACGCCATACTAAGCACCTTCTCGTTTGTTACTCGATCCTTCCAAGAAATATCCAATATGCGCCGGAGACAGCGCATATGGAAGTTGTTTAATCTCCGCTCCTGTTTAGCATACGATGTCCAGGTCTCCGCGCCATACAAGAGTATGGATAAGATGCATGTCTGGTAGATTATAATCTTAGTCTTTACTGTTAGATATTTGTTGTGCCAAACTCTTGCGCTCAGCTTCCCGAACATCGTAGAGGCCTTACCGATGCGGCTGTTTATTTCGGCGTCCAGGCAAAGGTTATTTGTGACTGTGGATCCCAGGTAGCAGAAGTTTTCAACAACCTCCAGTGGTGAACCATCCAATGAGATTGTGGGTATCTCAGTAATCCCCTGCGTCATAATTACCGTCTTCCTTTCGTTGATTGACATAGAGAATTGCTTACAAGCTTTATTAAACCTATCCAGCATTTCCTGAAGTTGCGATGGGCTTGAAGCAACAAATGCTGCATCATCCGCAAACAGTAAGCTATCAACGATAATATCCTGGCGATGTTTTTTGGATTTAAGGAGCGAAATATTGAAGAGCTTACCATCCACCCTGGTGTGAAGGTGTATGCCTTGTTGATTATCTCCGAACGCAACTTTGAGGAGTACAGAGAAAAATATACCGAACAGTGTTGGTGCTAGTACACAACCCTGCCGGACCCCTCTTCTCATGTCAAACGGGTCAGATGTATTGCCCTTATAAACAACAGAGGCTTTCATGTCTTCATGGAAAAGCCTTATTAGGTTTAACAGCTTCGGTGGACAGCCAATCCTCTGCAGCACAGCGTATAGTCCCTCCCTGCTCACAGTATCGAATGCCTTGTTAAGGTCAACAAAGGCCGTTAGCAGAGGTGTTCTTTGTTCCCTACTTTTCCTGAAGTTGCCGGAATGTAAATATCATGTCTGTGGTAGATCTTTGTGCGCGAAAGCCACACTGAGATTCAGGATATACTCGATCAGCTAGCAATTGTAACTTGGAAAGGATCATACGACCAAGTAGTTTGCCAGCTATACTTAGTAAGGAAATTCCACGGTATGAATTGCAGTCGCCGCGGTCGCCCTTTCCTTTGTACAATGTGATGATGTTTGCATCGCGCATATCCTGAGGGATGTATTCTTCATTCCAGCATTTCACAAAAAAGTTGTAGAGTATAGGGCCCACACAACGCACCTTGATAATTTCAGCTAGAACACCGTCAATTCCCGGACTTTTACCACGCTTTAGCTGGTTGATAGCGGTAATAAATTGCTCAACTGTAGGTACAGCGTCGAGCTCGGTGCAAACAGGTAACTCGGGGAACATTTGAACTGCTTCGGGCTCTACACCAATGGGTTGAGAGTAGAGATGGGTTATCTAAGAGCCTAGCGTATACGCGCAACA
This sequence comes from Helicoverpa armigera, assembly GCF_030705265.1. Classification (NCBI taxonomy): domain Eukaryota; kingdom Metazoa; phylum Arthropoda; class Insecta; order Lepidoptera; family Noctuidae; genus Helicoverpa; species Helicoverpa armigera. The sequence continues at coordinate 7,443,507 of NC_087127.1, read as the reverse complement.
CATTCCGAGTGGTGTCGCTCCGAGAAACCGAGCGAATTGTCCACTAGTGTGAAAGCGTTGGTATGATACCTGAAGATGTATAAACGTACTAGCTTTTTCCCGCGACTTCGTTCGCGTGGAATAGTGACTTCCGTGTTTTACCCACATAGTTCCCGATCTCGCGGGATAGACGGCGCTGTATGTCCGGAATAAATTTTATTTTTATTTTTTGTAATAAAAACTATCCTATGTCCTTTCTCAAATTCCAAACTACGTTTGAACCAAACACACAAATCTTTCCCATGATGCCTCTTAACGAAAGACGAATTTTGATCTAAAAGGAAACGTTAACAATGTAATCTTCAACTAGAGACAAACAGCGACAGCATATTCGATTAGATTAGTTAGACGATCAATTAAATTGCGCAATATTTTTTAGGGACTTATGTTGCTCAGTTTTTTTTTTCTAATTTAGCGCAATTTAATTGATTGTCTAGATGGACCCTTAGAATGCAAAGTACTTCAACGAGCTCATAACTTTTTAAATAAGTTTAATATCTGATTTGGAGGAATATAAATGAGTAAAATGTGTATATTATTTTATAAGTGTATAAATATATTTTTAAAGAACTTACTTCCAGCTACTGGAATAAATGAAATATTCTCTATGCTCTTGTCTCGAATTCTGCCCGTGTGCATCTCTAGTTAGTAGTTACAATGTATTATCTATGGTTGCACACAGCATTCTCTGTAATTCTACATTATCTGTAATTTAAAATAAAAAACTTCCTCTCAGCTTGACCGGGCGCTGAAATTAAAGAAACAAAACTTTTATGAAACTTTTCTATGTAAAAATAGAATACATAGTAGCAAAAATGGGGGATGATCTGCTTCCAGACAGTGCAAACACTCAGACGCAAACTCAAAATTCCCAAATCGACTGGAGTCAGCATAATACTCCATCTTTCATTCCTACGATATGGGGAAGACTATATTCTACAAAAGTTTCTATTACTGGGAAACACTGCTGGAAGAGCGCCCAATACCCTGAATATTTTGGTAAGATTATGTTTTTTGTATTAATCATATAGTCAATCATCTCAATTCTCCCGTTTCAACCATTTTCTAAGCTTACCTTCAACATGTTATTTTTTTATCTTTCTCTCTAGACTTCTGGCTACCTTGTTGGAAGTCACAGAAACTTTAACAAACTAATTTTTAATACATGGTTTTCCACTTTTTTGTACATATTTTCTAACCAAAAGTTATACAAAAGTTCATGCACTCCATATTTAAAGGCATCCATTATAAACTTCTGAATTGTTGCCTGCAGTTTTACTAGTTAGGTTAGTCTAGTTTTTCATTTCTATCGTATAGAATACTTAAAAATAAGACGAAAACCATCTGGGCACCTTTTGCCTAGGACCAACGGTTCACCTGAAAATGAGCACTGAAGGTCATTGTAAACAAAGGCAAAGTCGACGGAGCCCCGCTGCGCGGGGCTCCTACTTCTGGGTGGTTTAAAAAAAAATAACCACGGGGTCTGCAAAACCCCGCCATCCCCTTCGAACCTAACCTGTCCGAGTCGGGGTTGCCCTAAGTCGAGGTTGCCAGTCGACGGAGCCCCGCTACGCGGGGCTCCTTGGTCCTAGACAAAAAGTGCCCAGATGGTTTTCGTCTTATTTTTAGGTATTCTATACGGTAGATATGAAAAACTAGACATTTTCAGAAATTTTCAGTCAAGTCCCAAAAGCCTTGCACACCCTTTGCTACACTCCAACCCACTTATGTAAAACCTTTGTTCTTCTTCCAAAGTTGTTTGTTTGGCAACACTACCTGCTTCTCTTTTCACTCGTCCGTGGCGGAATTGTCGACACAGGCATCAACAATTTGCCATAAAGAAAAATAGAATAGAATTCAATGTTTTCGAAATACCTACATTTTCTAAAATTTTACTATGTATCTAATTTGATGTAATGATCCTTAAAATTGATATTTTCATTCTGGAAACCATACCAGCTCCTCATAATATCACAGATCTTCCATGGTCTGGTATAAAGTTGTGTTCACTTTTCCAAAGGCACTTCGAAAATTTTGTAAGTGTACAATGTCTTTCACAGATCTCATACAACCTGAATTTACTTTGGGAAGGGCCCTGACCTGTACCTTTCCTATGAGAAAGGAAATAATTAAAGAAAATATCATTAGAAATGTTAGCAAGAATCACTTTACTATAACAAGGGACATGTCGTAAGTTTATGTTACATTTGTGTTTCGAAACACAAACTCTTAAAAGTAAAGTTTATAATTAATATGCTCAAATTTTAGGGAGCCACTTTGTCCTTCTATTATTACTGATTTATCATACAATGGCACTTTTGTCAATGGGGAATTGATTGGCAAAGGCAAGCGCCGAGTGTTAGATGACAAAGATGAGATATCAATCACTCATCCTGTTGTAAAAAGTGAGTAAAGTTAACCCAATTTCAAAATACTAAATTTTTTTTTGTTTGACTTTTTATTTTATTTTTTTGTTTTTGGTTTCAGTTTTCATTTTTAAAGATTTGCTGAAGAATGAGCAAGACCAAGTTCCTAAAGAAATATCAAAGAAATATTATATCTCAAGGACATTGGGTCAGGGTGCCTGTGGCATTGTAAAACTGATTTATGACAAAGTATTATCTCTTCTTTTTATTTTTTTCATATTTTTCTTCTTAGAATATTATAATACAACATTATGTGATTTCCAGGTTACTTGTTCAAAATATGCTATGAAAATAATTAAAAAGAGCAGACTGACTAATGGACATGTAAACCATTTGAATGATCCAGAGAAAATTATGAATGAGATCAATATCATGAAAGCTGTTAGACATGTAAGGATACATTAAAAAGCTACAAAACAAGTTAAAGAACTACTATTTTACTAAAATTGTTCATAATTTTCAGCCTTGTATAATCGCTACTGAAGAAGTTTTTGACTCCCGTGATGCCGTCTTCATTGTCCTGGAACTGATGCAAGGAGGCGAACTGTTTGACAGGATTACTAAGCAGGGACATTTATCTGAACAATTCACCAAGTTCCTATTCAGACAAATGGTGTTAGCAGTCAAGTATCTCCACTCTCAGGGCATTACTCACAGAGATCTGAAGGTATTTATTTATTGTACTCTTTTGCCGTCTATTCTCAATATTGGAGAAAATTTAACTTTGGGTGCCCATTTCCAGCCTGAGAATGTATTACTTGAGAGTCAAGACGATGACACCTTGGTCAAAATAACTGACTTTGGCCTTAGTAAGTTTGTTGGTGAAGACAGTTTCATGAAGACTATGTGTGGAACACCATTGTACTTAGCTCCTGAGGTGCTCAGGGCAAACGGACAGAGGAGCTATGGCCCTGAAGTTGATGTGTGGAGTCTGGGAGTGATCTTCTTTGTATGGTAAGATTTTTCAATGAAATTGGCTGGTGTAATTTTAAATTGTATTGTATGAAGTTTGCATTAAGTGATGATTGTATTATCCACTTAAATGTTTACAGTTTGGTTGGATACCTGCCATTTTCGGCAGACTACAAAGACATGACTCTCAAAGATCAAATTTTGAGTGGAAGATACAAGTTCTCGCAATCACACTGGCGCGGTGTCAGCCTACAGGCCAAACTCCTGATGAAGAGAATGCTCACAGTGCATGTTGAAAGGAGGATCACTCTCAATCAAATCCTGAACCACTGCTGGATGCAGGTGACCTACCTTGCTTTACTATAACTTTTAAGGTCACAAGTAACACACTTACTAACAGGTATAACTATCTTGTGTTTTCTTTTAACAGGACCATGATGTCATCATCCGAGTAGAAAAAATACTCTCACAAAAAGGAATAATGACAGGCATGACTCAATTAACTGTTTCTTCCTCTTGTGAGGATGATGAGAACGGCAACGCTGACACTGTGACGGTCATAAGGTTGGTAGCAACCGGAAAACGAGCATTGAGCGATGACTACAGCTCATGTGAACCAATTCCTAAGAAATTGAGAGTTGGACTCTCTTCTGACAAACATGATGAAACTACCTCAACAAATAGTTACAACTCAGATGACTAGATTTGTGACAAATCTTTTATTATTTGTTTACTGGTTCTAATAATTATTTTGTCATATTTTACACAATTATGAAAAATATTGTGACTACATTCCAATGATGGAAGTACAAATAATTTGTGACGGGTATTTCTTCCTTTTAAATACCATTCTATTTTGAATAATTGTTGTTGTAATGATTAATTATTTCTATAATTTTGTTCAACAAGGACATGTGATATTTTTAATGTTTCTCAATTTTAATTAGTCTTGTTTTGTTAAGAGTTACTTAATATTTTTATGTTTAGTGTGAATTGAACACACTGAAAATATTTGACACAAACAATTATAAGATGTGTCATTACGCTAGATGCGAGACATTTTGTTTTTTAATTATAATGAATCTAATCTCAGAATTTATTTTAATGTATGCATGTTAACTAATTGCAGTGTCAACTAGTTTTTGTAAGTGCCATATAATGCCAGGTGCAAATAATTCGTGTTTTATAAGCAACATAATTTTTTAAGTACTTAGTTAAGGAGTCTACAAATGGTTGACTTGTTGTTTGAACAAATCGGATCCTAATGATTACATACAAGCTGATTTTAATACGTATGAATAATTATTTTAATAAGACTATTGGTAAGCTTACGATTTGTCCGCCTTTGATACCACCGGCTTAGTTTTACATCATGTTAAGTCTTGTTGATTATTGAAATGATAATTGGTTTTATTGTCAATAAAACGAAAGTTATCGAAAATAAATTATATTTTTATTTCAATTCCATGAGATGCTATGTACACATATATGTACAAACAAGATATTGTAATTATTATATTATTTGAAAGAAATTTCGAAAATTAAATTTATTCAGTCTTCTACTATATTCAATACAGTTTAACTTTGTCTTTCTACAAAGAAATGCTTGAAACAATAATAAACATTACTACCTTAATTAAATATTACACATAAATCGCTCCATTTAACTAACACAAAACAATAACTTATGTCAATATCTTATAAACAGCTGAGAAACGTCAATCCTTCCTGATTTGTAGCTAATTAGGAGAGAATCAAACATCTGTACGGTAATTCATGAGCTTGACAAAGTGCCATAACTCTTCAACAAAAAGTCAAAATAAAAAAAAACGTTTCATATTTATGCACGTACAGGCCTCTAAAAGTGTTAAATTGTCACACAATAGACTATACACTAAAGACTTCCATAACAGTTTTATAACAAACCGTATATTATGTGCAATAAATTGTTCGACAACTATTAATAATCACGTCGAATGTACTACATACATAGGAACTTCAAACGACAATTATTGTTAAACTGCATGAATATTTTCATTCTAGAACACTGTGTAAACGAAATAATAAATTAGGTAATACACAAAATTTTCGCATCAATTATTCGTTAATTAATTATCTTTAACAATGAAATAAATACGTCAATTTTCTAACAACATGCTTGAGGAATTAATCCCAACATGAATTATTGTTACGGTTATAAGTGATTCTATAATATATACTTTACAATTTTATTTATATTGATACAAGATAGAAAATATCTAAGAACGCATTGCATTAATTTTTATTTTAACAGGCACATGGCTTCTTAATCAAATAAGTAACAATAGCTACTGTGATGCCTAGTTTCTAACTACTTACAATCACACATTCGTTTTCCCACTATAACATAACCAACCCACGTTTTAGCAATATGCCTTACTCAGTCTTATTTAATAAGTGTTATAAAAATTAAATTACTATAATTATTTTAACTCCTCTTTAAGCATATCGAGCGATTCGAAAATGACTTAGGAATTAAATAGAAAATGGTTTTAAGTTTCGCAGTAGGTATTTTCAGCAAGGACGAGGAATTACAATTCTTATAGTTATTTAACTGTAACAACTTTCTCTTTTCCAAGTGTCCTTTCACAGTGCTCTCACTAATAGAGGTAATTGTATCCAAGTTGAACGCTCGTGGCGTTTATTCACCTCCACCGACACCGTCTTGGGCTGGAATGTGTGATGGCTCCGTTGATTGCGCCTCTGCTTCTGTTAAAGGAATTTCGAATTATTATCATGTTTAATGTGCTCTGAAATGTTGGTAGTTTGTTCCCCACATTGTCACCAAAGCTACAGTGATGCAGATGCACAGTGCACAGCAAGCAAGCTCCATTCTTATTGAGCTGGGGGACTCACCTACCACGATACTACATTACTTTTGTAGAAACTGAAACAATGTGAACAGTTTCGGTGATAGTTTGCAGATAAAAGCGATCTATAGCAACTATTAGCGGACGCGGTTCTAAAAAGCTAATCAACCGTCCGACCAAGAAATAAAATGTTTTTCAAATATTTTATTTTAATACTTTTCACTGTAAGCAAAACAATTTATCTTCTTGATTAGTTCACAAGACAAACATATAGGAACGTAACTCACCAGCAATAGCTCGTTCGACTCTTAACTTGTCTCTGACAATGTATATTGCTGTTAGCAGGAAGAAAATGCCTCCAATGACTTCCACGAAACACGTCACGAACAGCGCATATTGTAGAGACTTGAACTGTACAATTTGGCTTGGCACATCAGTATGTACAGGTGATAAGGATATTTTCAAGCTTTCTGATATCTATAACAAGAAGAAAACACCAAATTAACAAATACAAAAGACTTTGTGTTTTACTACGATGATGATGATTGTTTACGACGATGGTGCTGCCAGATCTTCTCTCGCAAACGTATGATCTATGTTGTTGGATCATAGGTTTGCGAGAGAAGGCTGGTCAACAATTATTTACACTACTAGCTGGTGCCCGCGACTTCGTCTGCGCAGGTTTAGTATTTCGAACAATATGTTTACAAATTGTAGCCTATGTGTTATTCTGATGTATAAGCTATATTATTGTAAATTTTCATTAAAATCCATTCAGTAGTTTTTGCGTGAAAGAGTAACAAACATCCATACATCCATACATACAAACTTTCGCGTTTATAATATTAGTAGGATTGATACGACTTTCACCCGCGAATTCTACAACCGAGGGCGTATTGTCTCGGATAAAAAGTAGACCATCTCCAGGGTACCTTGCCGGCTTTAGGGTGAGCGAGTTAGCAAATAAAACTTTCATATCTATACTAATATTATAAAGCTGAAGAGTTTGTTTGTTTGAACGCGCTAATCTCAGGAACTACTGTTCCGATTTGAAAATTTCTTTCAGTGTTAGATAGCCCATGTATCGAGGAAGGCTATAGGCTACTTTTTATCCGGTACGGGAAGTAGTTCCCACGGGATGCGGGTGAAACCGCTGGCAGAAGCTAGTTTATAATAATTAGTAGCAGAACTTACCACTCCAACTATGTAGGGGCTTCCAGCGTCTCCAAACATATGTGATATTAAGATTTGGAAAGCTTCAGCTGTAGACCGTCTTGGAGGAATCACCACATACTGCAATATAATGATTATATTAGCAAATTATTATTTTCAAAAATTTTGTAAGAATGACAACACAACACAGCATTCATTTCTCACAAACTACGAATAACTAAATTGCATGCAGCTAAATACTAACCCCCATAAAAAATGTTGTTGTCAGTTTCTGTGTTATGGAAAATCTTTATTAAAATACTTTTATGTTTAATAGCTGGAAGTCATAACTACTAATAATTGAAAACAATGAAAGTAATTAAGCATATCAATTTAAATAAGCGCCATCTGTACTGTTTGTTTGTAACTAGTTGTCTCAGTACAAATGATGAACACTAAAATACTAGGCACTAAAAGCTAACACCAACAGATGGCGCTGTTACACATACACACATTGATATCGGTCCACCGACTTGTATGATCTAAAAATATTCCAATGAGACCACAAGTTTCGGTTGATCACAACTTGGCAATGGTGAGCCGTCAATATGTGCTAATGAGTGACTGATTCAATAATTTTTTCAAGCATCATAATGTACAAAGCAATAAATAAATAAGTAAACGATGCAAACACAAACCATGCTTTTTTCGCACGCATGCACTATTGGTTTTCATAACCTATCTATCTGTCGATTTTAATTCCTATCTCTAGGAATCACTAGAGATAGGAATTTGTCAATATTTACCTGTAGCGACCGTACCCAATACTCTTTTTGTTGTTTTGCTTACTAGAGATAGGATTTTGACATTACTTGTTTGGGACAATGTCAAAATTAAATCTTTAGCAAGCAAATCGACAGATGGATTGGTTATTGAAATCCATCGTTAAACCATAAGAATCCAATAACCTGATAGGTAAAAAGACTACTAGCACAACACAAATAATAAAAACCACCTCAATAGGCGACCCCTGAACGCGATCAGTTTTGTAGGCTGTGAACGACAAAACTGAGAGCGATCCAGAGGCTACCCTGCGGTCGTAGTCTCTTACCAGCAACATATCGGCTATAATTGACCAGTTGAGATTCAAAGCGACTTCGCCAATAAACATAAGGACGAAGGGCGCGTAGAAGTAGCCGTCAGTGAGGAGGATCGCGAGGGTCATGGCCGGCGCGGAGACGAGCAGGCCGAGCCCGCAGATGACGGGGTGCGCGCGCGGCCAGCGCTTGAGCAGCGCCGCGCCCAGCCACGCGCCCAGCGGCACGCCCAGCAGCCCCGCGACCATCGTGATCACGCCGAACGTTAGCGACACCCTTCGTGCAAAGTCGGACCGGTCAGCATGCACCTCGTACAGCGAGCATCACCGCGCACAGAGCCACCGACTTGCGCGTTCATCGCAGCGGACATAGGAACACGGGAATTGTTACGTCAAGGGACCATCTCTCAAATTAGTCCCAATTTAATAGCTTTTTGCTTGCATGATTTAGCGCATCCACATAGTATACATTTTTTCTGGACACTTCTGTGTAACGTATCAACATTTGAAAAGATTGTTAAATTATTTAATTTTTTAAATATTTTCCCCTGTCCCGCAAAACTGAACTGTATATAAAAAAAACCCATAGTTCCTATTCCGTAGTAGTGTCCGACTGAACACCTCATTCGGTGGCTCTATACTTGCATGTTTGCTAATGACATTTCTATTAAGTTTGACGGTTGACTCACGCGCTCATTTTGGAAGGTACTCAACTGGTTTAATATAGCTCTCGGGATTTTGGACTAATTAAAAGACTAAGTTAATTCGAAATCTGCACATGGTCGTAGCCGAGAAACATTAATGAAAGTCTAGATATTCGAATATTTGTCAATTTCATCTAGCATATCAATATCATGCTAAATATATTGCAAATATATATTTATAAATGATTTATGAAAATTTGGAATTCCATACAAAAATCCTGAGATAATGTATGGTCACAAGACTAACCATTCATGCATTTTAATTTGAATAAAAGAAAATAAATGAGTGTAAACAAGTTTTGAAAAAAAAAATTACACGTAATTGCCATGATGGAAGCTTGCTTGATTACATAATTATGTATTATCAAAGCGGCATTCTCTACAATTAGCATTATGATGAAATGATTGTATCGTAAATTCCCACACAACATGATAAATATCGTTACAAATAGAATGAAGTGTTGCGAAACCGCGTCATCTCATTGGAATATTTTCTCCAGAATCAGTACGAGCCGGTGATCGATTTCTGCTTTAAATAGCTTGCATGTGCTGTCGAGCATGCAAGCCGGGTCCCAGCAACGTGTCCGCCTCTGCGTCATCTTAACACGAGAATAACTACATACTGCAATTCGGAAATGACTCGTGCGCGACACTTTGCGGGGAGCCCACAATAAACAGAAAGCGCTCACCAGAATGATGTCGGCGACAATCGACCAGGTAAGGTTGAGGGTGGTCATGCCGACGAATATGAGAAAGTAGCTGGTGCCGACGTGGTAGCCGACGGTGATGAGCGCCAAGTAGACGAGCGGCGCGGAGGCGAGCAGCGCGAACCCGCAGATGAGCGGGTCGCAGTCGGGCAGGCGGCCGCGCAGGCGCTGCGCCAGCCACGAGCCCAGCGGCACGCCCAGCGCGCCCGCCGCCATGCCCACCAGCCCGAACTTGTACGACACGCTGCCGCCACAAGCCGCCCACACGTTACACATACCGAACACGAACAAGCCTAACCCTAGTCTTACATCTATCGGGACGACGTGTCAAAGGATTTTGAAGGAGTTAGTGTCTATGTAATGATGGTGAGTCAGGATATCATTGAAACGAATTTAAACGTCAACCTGAAGCATTACAATTTATTTCTTACTATTAAGTACGAAAAAATTTTGAATGCCCTTTGGCAAAAAATTAAATCCTCTGCCACACCGTCCCAATGCGAATAGGTCTTACATAATACGGATACGACCTTTGATTTCACTGGTACTAGATCGAAGTAGTCGTTTGGGTTATGTACATTTTACGGACACATAAAGCAATGACCAATCCGAAGATATCTTGCCTATCAATTAGTTGCGGGGATCCAATACAGCGATGAACAATCGAATGCTCTGCAATGGTTAGTTATTTCATCGCCTAATTTTTTTTTCATGTTGATGGTTAAAATGCAATTTTCGTTTAGAACCTAACGCTTTAGATTTTAGAACTTAAAGGTATTTTGACCTGGCATTTGTTGAGACTCACCTGCCTAGAGTGATATCGACATCAGGTTGCATGCTCAGCCCCAGGAATATGAACTGAGGTCCCCACCACGCGAGGGCGCCTGTCACAAACGCTACACATGTGAACGCGAGCGTCGACAGCATGAATGAAGGACTGAAACACAATACAGCCTGATTTTAGGAAGATACGTCGAAAATTTTGCACCATACAGCGGCGAAGTTTTGAGAAGAATGCCACGTAACTTGGCATTTTATTTAGGAGCCATTTCATCACTAAGAACTGAACTGGTTTAGTTGAACTTTTAAAATCGTGTCTTAATACTGTCTTTCAAAATTACACCGACTTCCTTTTTATTCTCAATGAGACCAGCTTAATTAATAGGATTAAGTCGTTAAGTCAATGAACCAACTTTCTTAGTTCATTCCGTCCGTTAAATTAAAATACTTACTTCTTAACAAGTGCTTTGATATCCTGGCTGTAAGTGGTTGGTTTCATCTGACTGTCCTCAGCCTGCCCCCGGGCGGGGTCCTGGAGTACCGCAAGAATCAATACAACGGCCGCAGCACCGAGGAAGGGGGTGATACGGAGACCCCATCGCCAGTCATGAGCTGCGGCTCCCGCTAAAGACCCCACTATGTAACCAAGACCACTGAAATAGGGAAAAATGTCTTGGTATTATTATCATTTTTCAGTTAAGTCAACATGGGTTTTTCCTGCCATAGAGGAAAATACATTCTATGCTTGATATGAGCGGGCGAGTGGTTTATTTTACGTTCTGTAAATTTCAATTACGATATTTACCAGAATATTTCCTTTTCGGTTCTCAAATCACGTTACCTTACCAGGATAATCTATTCTCATATTATAAAGAGGAAAAAAAATTGTTTGTTTTAATAAATATTCAAAAACTACTGGACGGATTAAAAAAAACGTTGGAACACTCTTTCCAACTGACATTTTATAACATAGGCTATATTTTATCCCGATACGGGAGCAGTTTCCACGGGACGCGGGTGAAACCGCGGGAAATCGGCTAGATTTATATAAAGTAAGTGCATTGTAAGTTTGTTACCTGCCAACGGGTATGGCGAAGTAGAAGAAAGCCAACATCTTAGAGCGTACATTTCCCACGAAGAGATCGCTAATGATTGTCGGTGCGATCGTCGAGTACGACGCCTCGCCGATACCCACCAACCCACGAAACGCAGTAAACAAAACGAAGTTCTATAATAAATAAATATTTCTAGATTAATATAAGAAAAGTGTTGATGAAATATGTATAATAGATGGCCTTTAAAATTGTGCAATATCAGCATGACAAGGCTTTTAAAATCTTAAGTTTCGTCATGATTATTATCAATAAACAATCTCACTTACGTGTACGAAAGATCCCATTAGGGTGGTCAAACTCCATAGCCCCACTCCAAATGCCATGATATACCGCCGCGAGTACCTATCTCCAAGGTACCCGAATATTGGCGCGAACACCATGTACGCCACCACGAACACAGTCTGAAGGAACCCGGCTTTGTCATTGCCTATATTGAACTCGTCTTCGACATCATTCAGCACACCTAAAAATAGATGAAGTACATCATTAGTCAGATATTCGTTGTTATTGTTTATGTTCTTTTTAATTATAGCATGTTTTGTTTAGTCGCGCCTCCAAAAGGGGGCGTGATTTCCGCGTACCAGAATCAGTCACGTGCATTGAGCAGAAGTCTTGCATAACGAGACCATAGAGTCATGAATAATATAATTCTGCCTCCTTAACTCCTGGGTTCTACGGGTTTGCGGTTAAGGACAAATTTTATTACCTAACTACGATTCATTTTATATTTATGCATTATGTAGTTTAAAGCTACAAATTAATGTAGAGCTATGTTGGCAATATTATCGTGAGCACGTGGTAATCTATTGTGATAACACTGCGCTGTTGATTGTAGAAGAATGTTTGAGTCACAGCTTCACAGGTGTTTCCTGAACAATTTCTAGTTAGATATTTTAAGGGAATTACATAAACAGCCAACAATATTACGTGCAGTTTGAAACTAATGTTAGATATTCGACAAGAAATGTGCTTGAGTAGAATTGAAGCCAAGTTTTTTAGCGGCCTTGTAAAGGTGAGTGGCCTCACATTCGACAGTTACAAAGTATGCAGGATCATAAATTGTGGTAAAGCGATGCTCAACTCAGAGATAACTGACGCAAGTCTAGTGTGGACGTGACAAATCTGAGAAAGATACGTAGATTTGCCGGCCAACTGGCCAATATTTATATAGAACTCGACAGGAAGGTGTGGTTTGCACGCAAAATACTCTTGGCACTGGCCGATAGTACTAAATAAACAGACTAACATGAGGGATCTCCGGTTCAAGTGATACGATAAGTAAACAGAAGACCTGCCTATCTATCACCACGTCTGCGTCCACACAATACCCGTTTGGGTAATCGATTAAATTAACATGGAGCACCCAGTTGATTCGATTATCATAAAATACGACGAGTCACGCGTAAGACTGACGTGCAGCTAATATGTAAAATGTATACCTACTAAATTACTTCTGAATTGGTTTAAATTATGTAATTGAATTCTCATTACTTACATACTTAAATTATATTCTATTTTCCAAGTATTTTTCCTATTCAATTTTTCTTATTATGTACTTAAGGCAAGTACATGTAAAATTGTTTGAAGTGGCTATGCATGCATAAAATCTTCTAATGAAAACATAATGAAAATCGCATAATGTTCTGAAAGCACATGTTTGCCTTTTGTAAACACACATACAATCTAATATTGTCATAGACTTTTTTCATGCATCCATAAAATATTAAAAGCACAGTCTCCTGATATAAAACCCGTATCGTTTTGACACCTCTATAAATCATTTCTTTTATTACAGTGTCCCTATTATTTGCCCCGTCGTTGTTTGCTGAAGCCCCCAGCTTTTATTCGGTCCACGTTTGAGTGCTTTTATTTTATTTTTCAATACGTATAATAATATTTTTTGTAGTACGGAGTGAATGTAACGGTGTAACACTTTACGTAGGTAAAGGTGGAACCATATCAAGGTTAATAAAATGTTATACGTCAGCCGTACACGTACGTAAGTAAACCAACAAGTAACAATATGTTTTCTTCAATGAGATTGGTTAAACTAAAATTCGTTCTAATTTTTTTTTAGGCATTGAAATATGCAATACTCCTTTCAACATATGTATTTATAGACAGACGTTACGGATATTCAGAAGCCAAAAAGTCTGAAAACCAGTCTTAAGAAGGGGTGTCAAGTTGCCTGGGTTGTGGAGATAGGTTAGACTGGAAGCCGATCCCAACTATCTTAGAGAAAGGCTAAGCATCTGCCGATGAAATAATACTTATTTCTAATTTTGTACCTTAACGGAAAACTCTAAAACAAATGCCTATTTCCAAGTAACATTAAAAACTAGCTTGTTTCCCTCTTCGTCTAGGTAAATATATGTTTACAAAAAAAAAAACATTTTAATTGGATGGTGATCCCATGGTGGGCTGTTCTGACGTCATCCTAGACTGGAGTGGCGTGATGTTAATTTAATAATAGTAAAGTTAAGGTCATCATGACGCTCATTCACAGCAATTTCAGTCGCAAATTACATGTGCAAAGGCTAATTAATGTGAACTTTAACTCTGAAGACATACCTACTATTTTTGCATGATATCTAAACATAGCATGCATACCTAACCAACCAATAAAGGTGTCTTATAAAATCTTTACTAAATTAATTGTAGATATAAATATCTCTAAGACGTCTGTGATTTAATCCTAGATTAGACTAAGCAAGCAAGACTTGAGCCTTCGTTTAATTTACGGCTATTGTTAATTGGCATTGGGCTTTTGCTACGTCAATTATTACAATATTAAATACTCTGTGAATAAATCTACTTTTATTATTTAAATCATTAACAAGATTATTGTCTTTAGAGAAAATAATAATAGCCTCGTTTTTTTCGTAATAAACTGGTTTTGGACTTCGATCTTTATAAAAAACTGTGGTCATTGGTGCGAGTTTTATGTTGACGTGTTTCTCACAAGCTATGCTCATAACGCCAATAGAGTCATGAATAAATTCATATGCACACGATAGACGAACGGGGCACTTGAATTGATTCTGATTAATTTATTGTTTGTAGGTATATCCTCGTTTAAAATATGATATCGCCCGTACATAACCAATGAATACGACTTACTAACGCCGGACAAATAAATATTCATTTAAAAAATTGATGGTTGCAGTGCAGTGCTACACTAATGTCAGACGGACATATTTATGAATGTCAAAAAACAACGGACCGAATTTGACTTTAAAATTGGGGATCAGGATCATATGTACGAGCATACCTAATAATAAAGATGACTTAAAGGTTTGATTGAACGCCTCATCAAAGTATTGCGGCCCGTTTAACCCTGTAGGGCAGTGGTTCTTAACCGGTGGTCCGCGGACCACTGGTGGTCCCTGGAGGCATTCCAAGTGGTCCGCGAAGCTTAGCTTCGCGACGTTGCTATACGTTATCTTACTTAATTTTTATCGACTTATAATTGCGAGCGGGGGTTTTCGCATGGACGTATATCGGGTGTGTCGTACCTAGTCCCCCCATTCATGAAAATGTATGTTTTTGGTAGAAGTCCGATAGAAATTTCGCGCTCGCTTCGCTCGCGTATTCAGAAACTATATTTTGGCATTTGTCAACAAAGAAAAAGTTAAGTACGTTTGGGCTAAATTTTACGTAATATTTAGTTGAAGTCCGATAAAATATCGAGCTCGCTTCGCTAGCGTATTCAGAAGCCATATTATGACCCTTATTTTTGCATTTGTTAACAAACGAAACGTTAAGTACGTTTGGGCTAAATTTTATGTAATATTCAGTTGAAGTCCGATAAAATTTCGCGCTCGCTTCGCTCGCGTACTCAGAAACTATATGCCGTTATTTTTGCATGTGTCAACAAACAAAAAGATAAGTACGTTTGGGCTAAATTTTACTTAATATTTGGTTTAAGCCCGATAAAAATTTCGCGCTCGCTTCGCTCGCGCATTTTGAAACAACATAGGCCGACATGCGTTTAGCTTTGAATAGAACTGACCCAAAAATGCAGTTTTTTTTAAATAAATAATAAAGAAATGAGTGCTAATTTAGGTAAACCGATGAGGTGGTCCCTGGCAAGAAAAACTTTAGTAAAGTGGTCCCTCATGTCAAAAAGGTTAAGAACCACTGCTGTAGGGTCAACATGTTAAAGGGGAAAGGTGACACCGGCCAATTTGCTAACGAAAAAAAATGCATTTCTTTGGGTAGCATTGTTTGCTAAGTATTATATTTCCAATTTTAATTTGGTCCTGCTTTAAATTATGTACCTACACTTATTATGTGAAAAGTTCACAGCAAAAATAAAAAATCCAATGTCAAGTGCTAAAATACCCATACGGAAGGATCATTCATCAATCATCTACAGTTATCTTCACCAGTGCCATGCACGAATCTTAGATAACGTTGAGCCTCCTAGTAACCTATAAACGAAGTTGGTTTAGTCATATAATTCTGAAGATACCACATGCAGAAGGGCTTATGAAATGCCGCAACAAACTTTGTAAAAAATGCTTCTGTCTGTAGTTATAGCGTTTTTTTATCAAATCGGTGTTTTTGTTTATAAGAATGCCTTCATCATCAAGATTAGTGCGGTGACCTTCATAGTGGGCGTCGAGTCGGGCAGCGTGGCGAGTCGCGCGATCATACGGATACGCTACGTCATCCTCGGTGTGCGACCGGCGGCGCGTGGTGGCAGCACAAGCGCGCGAGCACGCCCGCCGGTCGCCGGCAAACGCACCGGCTTCGTACATCACGCCACTACAACCACCAATCAGCAATGAGAGATTCGTGGCGCGAAGCGAACCATTGCACGGCGAGCTACTCGTGACGATGACGACGACACACGGGTGTTTTCTCGGTCATGACATTATGACGAAATTCACGTTTATTTTTACACCCCCTAAATCACTGTTGCTGATCTACGTAGTCTTCAGTTATCTAACCATTTTAAAATTAACCTCAGCTACGGGATTCAAATCGAAGAAAAATTATGTTTAACTTCAAATAAGAAATCTATTTACATCCAAATAATACCTACATCCCTTCCCTAACATGTAATAAAATGTTTCACGACAGCGTTGTTATTGCAAATGGGAGACTTGCAGAGATTGAATGCCGGTTTTCATTTCCGTCGAATAGACATTCGATTACTGGAGGTGACAGATCACCCTTGGGGTTTAATAAAATTTCGATCACCGCAAATAGGATCCCAATCTCTCATAAGCAAAGAAAATATTCTGCGACTTATTTTGCTAGCCCTACAATTCCGATCTCAATACATAATTTAAATTGTAGAGTTAGCGACGTATTGTAAAGGAGCCGTGATTCAGTCAGCGTAAATCTGTCGTAGTCGGAGGGCTATTTTAGAGCTACGTGATGTCTGAAATAAAAATATGTAATGGGCTTTAGGAATCACTTGGTAATAAAAGCTGTTCAAGCGAGGTGTTGTTAGAATTAATTAAAAAGCGTTCTTGGGAAGGCCCGCAAATAATAAATTATTGCAACTTTTTTCGATGACACAAAACATCCCACTGGCATTGTATTGAGCATCCCTCTTAGCGCCAGGTAGAAGTATTTGGTATTTATAGTTAGTAACACTTTCAGTGCCAGAGCGTCTGCCAAGTGTGTAAATGGAGTACCGTCATGCCTAGCGACAAGTGTGTCAATACTAATTTTATTACGTAATGCTGTTACTTATCAGTGAACAGTTATTCGCTTTTTGAACTAGGTTCTACGGTTCTATGTTACAATGGTCCGACTTATCGATAAGTATCGAGAAGTAATTTAATAAGAAAATCTCATAAACAGCTAACAAGAAGTCATAACGAATGAGTTTTGCTTTTCTAATGGATATGACAAAATGCCGCATAACTACTGCAGTGGTTATGTAATTTGGAAAACTATCAATGGCGGTGACTCAACGAGAGTTCATACATTACTCGCAAATCTTGCAATGAAGCTGTTCAGATTGGGGAATCGATCCAACTAACGAGCAGAATACTTAGCGCATTATAATGCGGTATCTGTAATTAATGATATTGAGCTAATATCTTTTTAATTACTACTACGCTTCATTTTGACAATTCACGGACATTATTTTCTTCATTTGAAAATCCAAATGATATACACGACCCAACATATACAACAATATAGGTACATAAAGGACCCCTAAAAGTTTACCCAATAAATAAAAGAGCTACATCAAACTAGTTCTAGACAAATGTGATCAAGCATCATCATGCAACTAATTACAATATTCATAATGAAAACGCTGTAATTGTGAAATTTCAGTGAACAAATTAGGTTAAGGCCTCTCTGACAATAATGTATTGTATTCAGTATTTCTACAGCCGTCTACTTAGTATTGATTGCAAGCACTTCTACAAAATTTCCAGTTACATACATACCTACTATATGCACTAACTTGTATGTTGTACTTATATGCATATATGTTATTGTGCAACGTGGTGCAGCAAGTGCACTGTCAATACCGGGAACTAGAGGTAACCTAACCTGGAGTATCCGCTTACAAAGAACGTAGGTGCATCGAAAATTATTTATGAATCAACAAGCGATAACAATATTGCCACCCGAATTTAATTTTGAACACCATGATTGTATAACTATGGTTTTTTTACCAGCTCCATAAAATTAGCCTACTCATCTACTCAATCAACACTCATAAAGTAACCGTACATGACACAAAAAATTAAGAAAACTGCTTTCTAGTTTTATGACTTCAATTAAGGTTAAAAGCGGTTTTAACCAGCTGCACCATGCTCCAGGGTAATTAATAATAGTATACTACAGCTGACTAATAACAATACCCCGGTCGAGACAGACAATACTAATATGAAATATTGTTAGAACAATAAATGTCAACCACCTGGTGCCCAGAGCAATCTTGTACACAAGTTCAATAACATAAACAAGGCACATATCAGTCTCAATAAAATGCTTGGTAAATATCTAAATATAACTACAATTTTATTGTGTGTATTATTTATAGGTCTATAAACTCTGTGCTTCCGGACATTAATCTTCTACTAGATAGCAGTAATGAATCAATTAAATTTAAACCGAAAAGGTTATTACATATTATACAGAAGCGTATAGGGGGAGTGTTTTTACATAGTCCTAAAAACATTTGCAAAACGGTAGGGCTGCACAAATGGGCGCGATTCAAGTGGTTAAAATAAAGATTGCCACGTATGCTAGGCGTCGTTTTTTCTAGGAGGGTGAACCTCGCACCCTATTTGCTAAAGGGCGATTACGTCGACACAACAACGATGTTCCCACACTATGTTACTAAAGAGAAATGGCCCTTTACTTTCTCTGTATTACCAGATACACGCATTGCATTAGCGTGGTTACAAACATATGTAGTTTATAAACTGTGAGATATTTCCGAGAAGTATGAATTGAAATAGAAGAATTTCCATGTGTTATTCATATTATGAAAACAAAGCCTCAGTGTGTGAAATGATGAGGTAGGTCATAAGAATAATATTGACAGAAAGCGAAAACACAGCACTGATAACTTTCATTTGCACACGTGCGTCTAGTAAACACTAGACAACTGCTGGTCTCACAAAGGCTGTTGATTTTTAAATCTCATTTACGTATCCTAGAAACAACATAAAACAAGTAAACAGATAAGCTTACCATTTGAAAGCTAAAACAGAAATGAAGTACCTAACAAAAGTTTGTGGCCTGTATGAATCTCAACTAACACTAAAATGTTGAACAAAAAAGGAAGATCGGAAATTGTTCTATTTACTGCAGACAAGTGGATAGAAAAACACTAGCCTTGGACGTTTTTATCAATGTTATTACGTACCGATGGAATTCAAAACAACTATAATTGTCATGCCAAAATTAAACTTGAAGCTGTTTTGATTGCATAAATGTATTGAAGGTGAAGAAGATTTTGACCCTAGACAAGGGAAAAGTATATTATCACCAGCCTTTTTGTCGTCCTACTACTGGGCACAGGCCCCTCTCAACTTAACAAGAATTCACATGCCGTGGGTATAATTTCAGAAAATCAAACGTTCGTTTGAAAACATTGCAGTAACAGTAAAAGCAAAAAGGGTAAAGCTAAAAATTCTTAGAGGAACAGACACAGAGAGAATATTGCATAATTTCGGCATCTCAGTGTACATATCTATTCGTTAAAAATATGTTTTGCAAGCAACAGTGTGACATGGGCGCAGAGCCAGACTGTGTTACTTTCATCCCGAGTCCCGATTGGATTGACTGGTTTCGATTTAGATAATTGCTGGCCGCTACCCCGCACAAGTGATCATATCGCTTGCGAGCAAATCAAACAACTGCCAATTATCGGTAGTACCCGTATCTATGGTAAACAAACATTGATCCACTTGACAGCGACCGTCTTCGCTGGATAAGCTCGAAATGTTGCAATCCAAGCGGCAAAATAGATACGTAGGTACATCATTTTTATCTTTAACACCGATTTAGCAGACTTTACTCTGGCTGGACTATGTACTCTCTATCTAAGAATTTTATTACTTTTGTTTACTTGAGTCTTGGGTCACGTATTGATATTTGGCCTACAAAGCAAAATAATATACCTCGCTAAATTCAATTCACTTATTCCGTTTTTGTTTGCCTCATGTGAAATGTAATAAACATAAAACTTTCCTCGAGTAATGACTGAATGATCCCATACAGATCATTCACACCCAAACTCGGTCGAAACCATAAAGTTATTCAATTCTAATTAATATTAATAAATTCTAATTATCTTATTAAACTTGATCCCAGAATGAAACTGGTTATGTTTATTGCGATGCATTAAATATTGATAAACTATTTATAAATGACATGGACCTTTTATTATGTTATCTTAAATGTGGAAAGTTTCATCTTTTGACTGAAACGATAGACTTTTATCATAGTAAAGCAAGGTCAGGTCAGGTCTAGTCTACATTGTCGTGTGATTGATAATCCAAGTTCCTATTCTATTCATTACAATAGTACCTACTAACTTTTCCTAAGACATGCGAATGTATCCATTTTTGTAGTTCAACAGGCATAAATATTATCGTCATCTGTTGGTTTACTATCTCTAAAGTCGGAACTAATTGGGCCCAAGTGGAGTCTCGATGGGCTGGAGGGGCACTTGAACCATGGGCCGGTGCACAAGCTGTATCTACGTTATTATGCACAGCTGCATCGCATCAAATCAAAGCATCTACTGTTGGGAGATGCACTGGACTTCCAGCGTGAGAGATCAATTGCTGTACTTACAAAATCAACTTATTGTCCGCAACACATCATTTCAATAGAAAGGTCTACATTATGTTCAATAGTGTACAAACACGTGCGTGTTCTCGATAAACAAGATAATTTAAGATGAAAACGTGCATATTCTGATACTTTTCCTAAAGTAGTGGGCAGAGCTATTTCATCATCCCACAACACAGATAAGATTGATAAACATCGTTATCAGAAACTTGCCTTAGTCAAATGTTGCAGTAGCATAAGGTGCTTTATTATAAAGCAGACATTTAAGGTAGTCACTAGAAGAACAAATATTTCAAAGCAAACCAAAGCTATTTTCTGCTTTTTTGTCCACTGTGTTCGTTTAGCCGGAAATCTTCTTTGATCTCCAACCACATGATACAGACACAACTCGTTTTGATGGTTAGACATCACAACAACATTATCCCATAAAAGTTTCTCTAAGACGTTTTTTCCCCACAAGAATACCACAAAGTAATAGAATATTTTCCCTCCTATTCAATTCTCTCAAGTTTATAAGACAATCCGTTTAAACGACGCAAAGGCGTCCAGGCTTTTACGATTTCTTGTAACCCTTGGCTCTGCATTTCAGCCTTTGAAGAATTTGCTCTACCCGAAGCAATTTACGATTTACATCTAAAGCCACTATAAAACGTTGCCATCAGGTGCTGTGGCATACATACGATATATTATGTACAATGTACATCAGCCGGCAACAATCTAGCAGAATAAAATTTTCAATTAACAGACACACGTGTCATTCAACAAGCATCGTCTAAAATCATAGAATATTGTGGCACGCACAAAAAGTGGCGTCAGTAAAAGATACCACATTTTTAACCCCTCACTGGGCGCGGTGCGCAGTAAAACTAATAACTTCCTAAGCTTTTACATGTTTAATTTATTAAACGATGTGCACACACCCGGATCCCATAACAGACGCGATGAAATAGGGTCCAGAGAAACCCTTGCATTTTTTATGATTCTGATGGGGATTCCGTTTTTTTATGAAGTAAATGACACAGTGTTACATTATTATTAAAAAGTATGATTAATAAAATGTACTTGTTTTTATTTTTTAAACTTGTGGAAAATAAACCGTGTACGGTAGTATAATCTGCATTATTAGCGTGAATCTTTGTAGTAATTATCGCAAACCAAATTGCTGATGGTAACCAAGTACGCGCTACCTGCAACGTGCTCTGCGATACCATTGAAGAAATTATCATTATAAGTAATATAATATTAAAATACCCCGAATAAATATCATGGTTTAGAATTAAATCACAGCTATAATTTCCATACCACTGGTACTATGACTGTTAGTACGACTGCCACATATCTTAATGATGCGCATGATTACTAATGAATGAGTCAACGTGCGGTAAAAAACAGGTGGATAGACAAACAATACGTAGCGCAATTCTTATCTTCGTTGTGAATGGTCACGAGATTAGGAAAACAAAACGCTGTATGATTAATACATGACATTACTAAGATAACAGTTATCTTAATTGCCTATTTAGGGACCTATTGATTAGTTTCCAAATATTTGTCCATATTTTTATATGTCAATATAACCCACAAGTGCATGGTTTCAGGTGTTTACTAATTAGTATTGATTTGTGACCGCAGCCCATTGTTACTTAAAAAGTATACTAATAACATACTCTATGGTTACCTACAGATGAAACCGCATTAATTATTTCATTATTTGAGGTAAATAAAATTGACACTGGTCTCCCCTACTAAGGATACAGAACAGATATAATTAAAGTTGTCCAAAACAAATTGGGCTCGATGATTGCTTAGATTTTAATCAAGATAATAATATTTGTAACATGTTACTGTGGTGGTAGCTTGTGAATTGCCCTCCGGGGAAATCAACCCTCTGCACCCTCCATTGATCGCGTCAATGACGAAATATTCTTTGGCTCGCGGTTATTGACATAAGCAAAAAAGTACCGAATGTTTTCTCCATATTACTACACAATTTTTTTAGGGTTCTGTTGCATAAAAAAGGAAAAATTTACACCTGTAAGATCTTTTCCAGTCTATTTAATTAAGGGATATCACGCGTCCTCCATTACCTTACTACATTTTATATTTATCCGAACAAATTCCCAACCAATCCACAAACATTTAAGTATAATGCCTGTTCCATATTTAAATGGCTACATTGTATTCGGTAAAGAATGAGAACCCACGCACGTGAGTAG
The DNA here is from genome assembly GCF_030705265.1 of Helicoverpa armigera. Lineage (NCBI taxonomy): Eukaryota > Metazoa > Arthropoda > Insecta > Lepidoptera > Noctuidae > Helicoverpa > Helicoverpa armigera. The sequence goes on along the minus strand of NC_087127.1, from coordinate 7,420,226 downwards.
ACACTGGAGATTAGTTCTCCGATTACGTGACTTCGACACACCCTGGGCGTCCACCATTCATTCATAGAATTTATTGACGTCTAATACACACTATTATCAAATTGTTTAACATAGAAAGGAGTATACATTACGGAAATATAAAAGCGGTACCGACGACGACAGCGACTTTAAAAAACCCTTAGAAACGCGATTAACCTTATCTGACCATGTTTCGAGTGGCGATAACCATTCGAAGCGCGCATCTATTCCTTACGAAACACGTTGTATTCCTTGACAAAAATGTTATTGACAGAACAACTCTAACCTGTCCAGACTACGTCACATTAAAAGGCTCTAACTGCCCACGTATACAATCGTTCTTGGTGGGCTTTTAAAGATCCTGGCCGCTTTTGAAACTTAAAAAGTCGTTGACATCAATCCTGGCTTACCTCGAAATGTAAACGTTACATAACATAAGCAGGGTTTTGAATATATTTCGTAACAGGATTCCTCTTGGAATTTTAAGTAGCGACCTAGCGAGCGACAAGAAAATGCATCCAAGATAAAAAGGATTATTCATTAATCTATTTTAGAGCATGCCTTGGACGCGGACGCGGGAGGACGCAGTTTAATTTCGACATGAAAACATCAACCGCACAAAATGTTTTGATGTAACAAAGACAAAGATGTGCCTAGCTGTGTACTTTCTCTGTGATTTTTAAATTGTACCAAGTAAATATTTTGATTTATAGCGGTATCATAGATAGGTATAAGACTTCAAAATACTGTGCCAGTTAGGGTAAAAAAGTGTAAATGGAAGGAATCCAAATGAAATCAAAAAGGATGACAATGACTAAAAGGAAGTGGGCTTTCTTCTTTGAACACTTTATTATTTCAAAGGAACCTATTACAGATATCGACGTAGGCCCACCTGCTTGTATATGCTGGAGTGGACACTTCACTAATAGAATTAAGATAAGAGGTAATGATATTGGTATGCTCTCTGTATAGACTTATTCTTAGTAAAAATTCATAGGACTTTTTTTATATTTACCCAAAAAAGTTATCGGACTTCCAGGTAGTACAAAAATATGATCATATCATTTATCAAAACCTGTTTCAAAACATGACAATACTTAAATTATTCTCTTGTTAGTTAACTATAAGATTCACCATGGAATATTTTTAGCTGGGAGTTTTGGCATTCATAAAGATAAGATAAAAATAGTTTATGGTTAAACAAAGCCCTTGAAAAATACCAGTGACGAACCATTTTACATCATCAGTTAGAGATTTGAGCGAGGGGTTAATGAAAAGTATAAAGAAGTGACTAATATTAGAGCGGTTATTTCATCTCCATGAATCATCCGGTAAATTATGGAAGCAAACGAGATTTGCGACCCCCTAATTCGCGTAAATAAAATCGATTATGATTAAATTATGACATTATTTTGAATTTACATAACAAAAAATTTATTAATTAACAATTATGTGAATGACAAACGTAGGTAGGTACCTAGAACGGCCAACGGTATTGTTTACCTGCATGTACCTAATGAAATTATGACCATATTTATAAATTAGAAATCCAATGCGTAAATTTTAGTCGTCGCGTTGCCCTTCTCCAGTTCCCCGCTACATTAACGTGTAACAAGGACGTTAGAAAAAACGTTGAAATCGACATAAAAAAACCGGCCAAGTGCGGGTCGGACTCGCGGACGAGGGGTTCCGTACCAGAGCAAAAATTATTTTATTCTACTTCCGTACCCAAAGGGTGAAACGGGACCCTATTGCTTTCGCTCTTCTGTCCGTCCGCCCGTCTGTCACCAGGCTGTATCTCATGAACCGTGATAGTTAGAGAGTTGAAATTTTCACAGATGATGTATTTCTGTTGCCGCTATAATAACAAATACTAAAAACTAGAATACAATAAATATTTTGGGGGGCTCCCATACAATACAACAGACGTGATTTTTTGCTCGATATCGATAACGGCAACAGGTTTATGGAATGTATTGTAAATAATTCTGGAACGTTTTATAAATAGTACGGAACACTTCGTGCGCGAGTCCAACTCGCACTTGGCCGGTTTTTATTTACGGGTTCCGTACGCAAAAGGTGAAACGGAGTCCTATCACTTGGTTATCAGGTATTTTTTCGCTGCTATAAAAACAAATACTAAAAACTTATAATTGTTTAAGGGGGCTCCCATACAACAAAAGTGATTTTAAGAGTTTTATAAATACGGATAGGTACGGAACCCTGTATGCGTGAGTCCGATCCGCACTTCACCGGTTTTATTCGGATCTTCGAAAGTCAGTTTTGTTGGTAAAAGTTTTGATAGTGCATTTGAGCTGCAGTCTAAGTAATTATACAAACAGTATGTTATCAAAGTGCTTAATCCAGCTATTCTAAACACATTGTATAACTATCAATAAGAAATAGACATAACATAATGCGGAAGTTGATTGCAAGAAATAATAATATTATGGACATTGTTAGTATGTAGAATGTGTACACAAATAAATGATTTGGTTTTAAGTTCACGTCTAAAAAAATTATTTTACTTACTTTTACCTGCATCTTCGTTTCTAAGTTAATTTAAAAGAATTTCATTTGCATAACTTAGAAAAAAATGGCTACTTTTGCATTGTTTTACCCTGTTGGAAGCTGGGTTTTTTTAAATCCTTTCTTAATGCTCCTAACTGGTGTTCCTTACTGCTATGTTGTAAGGAAACCCCTATGCAAAATTTCAAGTTTCTAAGTTATAGTTATATTATAAGAATACGTTATAATCAGTTAGCATCTCTTCTAAAATGAGTAACTATAGAAGTTACGGAATTAGTTGTTGTTAAAATATTTGAACATAAACCAGGTCAAGATCATTACGTAGCTCAAATATTGAATTGAATTTAGTATTGTTCTTGTGTCTCTTATACAGCAGCTCAGTTTGTTGTAGACACAGCCTGATTAAATCATTTGTTTTAAAATAAAATTAAATGTGTGTATTAATAGTGCCTAATATTATTCCACAATACCATTGTAGCTAATTCGCAGATAAGCCAATGTCATTTGATAAAACTTTTATAGATTATGCAACTAAAAGGCACTTATTTTTTTGCAGATAAGATTTCAAGCTTATCTTTTGTTACTAAAATATAATTTGGCAACCAAACATTTCTAGCACAAAGAGTTTGTATTACAAAGTTTATAGTTAGAGTCCATGAACTTTTTTATTTTAATATTCAAAAAGTGGTATTTGAGGTATCACATATTCACAAGGCAGTCTATTCTTAATTTCCCAGTTATCAGACCAAATACTTTAAGATTCCACAAGAATTTGTATTGCTTTAACTGTTTCTATCATCAACAATTACTACTATGTGATTAATAACCAATAACACACTGCTGCTAGAACTAAAAACCTAAAAATGTTGATAAAATTATTTTATAAGCATCCACTAAGAATTTTCAGACAGCTTATGAAATTCATAGATAAATAAAACAAATGCAAAACCCATAGGGTTCTAATAGGATGTGTCAATTGGAAAGTAAACTAAGGCTGTGAGTCGGTAAATGAAAACGCTGAAAGCCGGCACTAATCTTCCAGTGCTTACCCGTGGTGGTCTATTCTGGCAATAGTTACATAAAACAAGTAGGTTAGCTATTGCCAGTATCTTGATTAGCATAGCTTTCTTGAAATTTATAGAAACTATGTGGTTAAGCATTTGACTGAACTTACCAGCAAGGGTGAATCTGTCCATATAGTTGATAAGATTGACGAAACACAATATTCCGACAGTCATGTATTCGGCGAACGATACTTCACTTAGATTTTCTCTTCTCCTGGTCTGCTTCTCTTGCAATAGTGCAGTGGCCGATTCATTATCACTGTTTATAACAAGCTGCTGATTCGAAGTGTTCGGGGTTATGCCACTTTGGTCCATGTTGCCTACGCTACTGTAACACTAGCGAAGATTTCCTGTAAAGTATGAGCTAGCTATGTAACCAACTATCACTTTCTTGGACTCCAAATTTTCTATCGCCAAAGTAATTGGTTAAATAAACACATTAATTTAAACTGTAATACTGTTACTAATAAGAATAAACTGAATATAATATTAATATATAAAAATACTGTAGAAGATAATATTTTATTAAAGGAACTCAAATCATGATTTGACGTTACGAACACCCGTGATGACAACTCAACGTTCGTGACGTGAATATTTTTGAGTTGACCATTCGCCGCGAGTCGACCTTCCGAACGAACCTGTGACCGAACGAAGCTGGCTGGACGTGACGTTTTGAATCGACCCATAGACAACCAAAAATATTTGTTACAGAACTAAACCGAAATTATTAGTGATGTTAGGCCCTTTTCACACGCACACGGTCACGCAAGGCATGGCTGTCGTGCTATCAGTTGAAGCTATCACTTTAGTAACTATAAACTTCTTGATTGATACCATAGATACAGAACTGTGGCTTGCTAGAGCTATGAACGCTATAACTGTGTATAACCTGTGGTTAGTCAACATCAACAACTGTCAAACAGCTGCTGCGATCGGTCACCGGCGTGTGGAGACGCTAACACTTATTTTACTGTTATTAGTTATATATCATCGTATCATAACTTGGACTGCAAAGTCTTACATTCGCCAACTATGAATAAAACAATACTTTTTGTATTTTTAATTTGCTTTACTGTTAGTATTGCTAAGAAGCCCAAAGATGAGGAAAAGCCAGACTGGGCCAAAAAGGATATTAGAGATTTCTCTGACGCGGACATGGAAAGGTATGATTCGATCTTATTTCCATTAAGTTAAATAGCAGCAGCATAGCACGTCACTTTTATATTTAATACAAACGTAGTTAACTTTCGATTAAAATAAAATGAAAAACAAACAGCTAAACATCCCATTGGTTTCAGACTTTTTGATCAGTGGGAAGAAGATGAAGATCCCTTGCCTGACGATGAATTGCCAGAACACCTTCGGAAGCCTCCATCCATAGATTTTACCAAATTGGATATGTCTGATCCTGGTAAGGTCTTGGAACAGACGAAGAAAGGACAAACTCTCATGATGTTTGTGTCTGTGGCCAACAAGCCATCTAGAGCTAGAACTGAGGAGATCACTAAGATATGGCAGACTAGTCTGTGGAGTAACCATATTCAGGTGGAAAGGTAAGGCCTTTATCAAAGTACACAACTTAAAAGATTTTATTTTCTACTTCTTTGCACAGTAGGTGCTTTTATTGTTATATTAATTTGTTTCAGATACCTTGTAGATGATGACAGAGCCATATTTATGTTCAAAGATGGATCCCAGGCATGGACTGCTAAAGAGTTTCTTTTAGAGCAGGAAGAGTTGAAAGAAGTTCAGCTAGAAAGTCAAACATACCCAGGCAAGAAGCCTGACATCAAAAATAAGTCTGTCCGTGATGAATTATAATATTGAACTGAAAGTTGTAAATAGCATAATAAAGTTGTGCATATTTTTACTCAGTCATAAGTGTAACAGATACACTATCTCAAATGAAATGCTATTTATAAAACAAAATATAGAGCTGATAAATCTCATACCTATTTATTTTACTACCAGTTGATATTAAATCAAAGATGTTTATTTTGAAGTGCATGATTACTTTGTAAATATAATATATTATTTTATGAATTTCTTCTTTCATTCCAGTTGCTCAGTTTAAGAAATGGACGAAATAAAAATATTTTTCCAATAGGACTTTTTAATTAATTAAAAACTAAACAGTGTTTGGTGGTATAATATATGTTTAACAGTAATTAAGAGAATTGTGTAACAAAGGCAGCCAAAATCCTTAGAAAGCATCTGTAGCACGATAATGTTCTTCATCAATTGTGGAATAGATATGACCTTCACAGCACATCCACTCCAAGATATTCCTGAAAAAAGAAAACATGATTAGGCTCTGTTGTTCAGGTAGCTTTATCAAAATCAAGCAAGAAGGTGAAATAACAACTTACTCAAACTCAACATGAGACATGCGATCCTTCACATTTGCATACATATCCTCTTTACTGATACCCTGCTCCATGGTAGAAGCTCTTATAAGATTGAACACCATCATTTGTCTTGGGTTGAGGCCATTCACTGGTCCAGCATTTTCTGTCACTCCAACCATGGAATTTGCTGGCAACCCACTTGTGAATGCTGAGTTATTGTTATCCTTCTTTTCCTGTAAGAAATAGTATTTTGTATGTATACCATAAAGTTTGACCTGAACCAGTTGAACCCAAATAGATCAAAGAGAAACTGCATAGGCTATTTACTCTCATTTTTGCAGTGATTGAAAGATCTTAAGAGTTTTATAAAAATTAAGGCAATATGTAGATGCTGAACCTCTATGTAGTATAGATATATGTTACCTTCTTAGAGTCAGCTTCCATTTTCAGCCTATTTTGGATGCAGTGTAGATAGTGGAATGTGATTGCATTAACATCTGTTATTGGCATTATTTTGAATGTCATTATTACTTTCTTTCCTTTGTTGGTCTTCACAGACCCATAAACTTGTATGTAGTCATTCACTTGTACCTTTGGTGTGGCCTTATCCTACACAATTAAAATGTCTGATTAGTGACTTTATATATTTAATTACCTGCATATAGAGTTCATATGGTTCTTGAGTTTTAAACTTACATCATCATCAGCTGCTTCCTGGTCCAGCCATAGCACAGCTCTCATCCTGCCTGTTATATCTTGTATTGTGTATGTAATTTTGGTACTTTGCATTCTAATGTTTCTGACACGAGCCACAATGGAAACAATCTGGATTTCTGTTCCCCATATCTTCACCCCATCGTCACCACAGTGGAGAGCCTGCCTTATCACAATTGGTGCTGTTCGTGATGCTCTACGACCCTAATACAACCAAAATAATTTTATAAGCTGCAATTCTTAAAATGCTTATACATACCAGCAACCAATGTTAATTACTCACTGTTTTCTGTGCCTGGTTTGGGGTGTTAACGTTTCCGAATTGGTTAGGAGAGTTGAAAAACCCGCCGCCGACTGCAGATTGATCTAAACAATAATTTCCATTGATATAACTAGTTTAGTGGCTGGTACCGGCACTTGTTGTGGGTGCAAGGAGCATTACTTACCATTCCACATGTTGAGGAAATAATCAAGTATACTTATTGGACTGCTTTAAAGACTGTTGTGTTATTCTTTTTGATTCCAAAATACGGAAATAGGAATGAATAATGGGGAAAAGAAATTGGAAATAGCAGAAGCACTTTTGACAAGTTTCAACAAGTCGTTACACGGCGGGAGCGGGAATTTTATTTTGACATTGACACCGCAACTTTGCTGTCATATGTCATTTTGGATTTGATTGATTACGATTGTTGCCGTTTGTCGCCGTTTGTTTTGCTTGGTTTCGTTGATAGAAGTTGAATTTATTTGCTTTTAATTAAAGAAATAAATGTAGGAGATAATTATTTTAAAATGGCTTATAAAACGTTTCACAAAGACAAGTATTATATTACTTTTAAAAGGGGTTTTGAAGACTGCAGGAAAGATGTAACTGTAACAATTGACAAACTTTTTGAAACGGATACTCTGGTAAGTTATATGTATTACTTAACAACTTTTATGAAATTAACAACATTTATGTATAATACTCATAAATTTAATTACAGCGAATATCTTTATCCGACGACGAAGACCCCTTGTTTTTATGTGTGCTGACTATAACACGCTTGGACTATGAAGATTTGAAAAAACAACAAGGCCTTCTGGTGGATTTTGATAATTTCCCATCACAACTGGTTAGACTGCTTCAGCAATGTGCTTCAAACAACATGTAAGTAAAGTTATAAAAGTAATTGTAAACATAAACCAAATTTTGACTGTGGATTTGTGTAAATTGAATTTGTTCTGTATATTTCTAAAAAGGCTATCTTTTCAGGTTCTTGATAATGCAACAGAAAAACCCAGTACAGTATTATTTGGAAGTAGTAGAGCATAACGAATTTAAAAGACTAGTGCATTTATCATTGAAGACTGGCCCTGCCACAGATGTGGATATCAAACAACACATGGCTGACACTATCATTAGCTTGAAGGTATGATACTAAAGAGATCAAATAACAAAAAAAAAACTTAGTAACTTATCAAAAGTTTTTATTTCTTACAGAAAAGTCTATCTTCATATAAAAGTTCTGCAATGAATAATGAGGCAGTATTAAATGAAAAGTGCTTAAACATGGAGAGAAAGATTCATGATCTGACACATACTCTTACAAGAATGGAAGAGGACAAGTTGAAATATGAGATGGAATTTAGAGAAACTTTGAAACAAGAGAGAGAAAATATGACTAAGGTATTACTTTAAAAGGCTTATTTTTTGTAACCTTTTGAGTTATTGTTTAATTTTTGTAAAAAAAATGTTACAGGATAAAATGCTATGGCAACAAAATGCTGAACTAAATCTGAAGACACAGCTTGCTGCATATCAGGAAAATCTCACAAAAAAAGACAAGCAAACAGAAGAAATTAACTCTCGTTGCAAGCAATTGCGTGATAACATTGACCGATTAGAAAATCAATTAAGGTATATACCAATTTTCGTCTTCTTATAACTTAATTCATCTCATCACAAAATTATAAAATTTTTACATAGGTATTGAAGTTGCTGTAATATTATTGTTTGTTTCAGTGAAAAAATACAGTGCTTGAACATGTTAGAAAAAGAAGTTCAAAAAACGCATATTGAAGTAGCTACACTAAAAGCTAAAAATGCTTCATTAGAAAAGGATTTATTAGAGAAAGATAAACAATATCTACAGTTAAATTCCAAATGTGTTTATTTAGAAAAGGTAATTCCATTGCTTACTGTGAAAAAACTACTTTCCCATACCTCAACCTGACTGATAATATTTTGTTTCTCAGACATTGAAAGACAACTCAGAAGTTATAAAGGACTTGAATAATTCTCTGCAGATTGCCAAAAAAGAAAAGGTTCGTTTTTCATTTAAATAAATTAACGAACTAAAAAAATAGCATACACTTTTGAAAAAAATTGGAAGTTTATTTATTTTTCTTTCTCCACAGTCTAGTCTAGAGGAACGATTGGCATTGAGTGAGTCACTTGTTAAAAGAAATAATGATGCTGTCCAATCAACTTCAGAGCAGCTTCTCAAGGCTAACCAAATCATATCAAAACAAAATACTGACCTCATTGAAATGAAGGAAAAGGTATTGTGGCTAGTTTGTTTAACTTATTACTTTTATTATGTGTTTCAGAATACTTTGCTTCTGACTATATTTGCCTTAGTAAGATTTGTCACCTTTTTTTTTTCTTTCAGTTGTTATGCAGAACAGCTATAGCATTAGAACAGGAGAAAGTAATTGAACGCAACACAAAGGAATTAGAAGAATGGAAGGAAAAATTCAATAACACCAACCAGTGCATGGACAAGCTACAAAGTGAACTGCATGATTTGAAAGAAAAGTCGGAAGCAAATGAAAAAGCTCTCAAAGAGAAAGATGAAACTATCAAGAATAATAATATGGGTGAGAATCGTCAATCCTTTACATATAAGATGTTTTAATTTAATTTCGCTTAACCCTTTTTACTCATACCTTAAATAACTTTTTCAGTTATACAATGGCTTCATAAAAAATTGGATAATGTGGAGCCAACAGATTCAGCACCAAACAAACGCCTCGGCTTTCAAACTGCGACTAGTTCGACGCCATACTTTATTTCTAGAAATAATAACCATACTGAGTCTTCTCAGGGCTTGACCGAAGAATCTATTGACTTCTATGGGACTTCCAAATCGTAAGTATTTTGATCGAATTCGGCGACTTGTCAAATGAAAAGGTTTGACCACTGATTCGTACATAACGGTTTTAAATAATATTTTTGAATGTTCATCCTATTTCATTTTTATATCATTTATTTATTTTGTAGAGCATCAAATTTAGAAGAATCTCCAGGACCAGCAATGCAAGAAAGAGTTACCAAAGTTGGACTTGACCCAAAGTACTTACAGCCATCTGAAACAAAACATCAAACTGGAAAAGGTAAATGAAAGAAAATCTTAATTATCGTATGGTTTACTAGCTGGTGCCCGCGACGTCGTCTGCGCAGGTTTAGTATTTCGAACAATATGTTTACAAATTGTAGCCTATGTGTTATTCTGATGTATAAGCTATATTATTGTAAAGTTTCATTAAAATCCATTCAGTAGTTTTTGCGTGAAAGAGTAACAAACATCCATACATCCATACATACAAACTTTCGCGTTTATAATATTAGTAGGATGTATGTACAATATCGTAAATATTATAAATTATTTTTGAATTCTGCAGATACGAAAACCAAGTCCAGCAATCCGCCAAGTCAAACAGGCAAGGAAAATATGAATACTAATTTACCTAAAGTAAACTACAGGGAAAAGAAATCCACACGAGGATCAACATATCGAGCAACACCTGTCTCCGCTTATTTCCCATAATTTTGACCATTCTACATTCCATAGCCAATGTATAGTTATTCCCTTGTCAAATGTGCAATAAATGAAGTTGTTTCCATTATCTGATCACTTTTCTTTTATTTACCAGCCTCTTTATCGAGAGGGTATTGAATCATTCTATCTGTGGGTAAAAACCGCATGAAAATTGAACCGAAAAAGTCGGATTTGCTGACGGAGTAATCGTCAAGGGGAGAAACATGGCCTTATCATGAACACTCCACTTTCCGTCCGTCTGTCTTTTGTATTTTTTGTCGCGTCGCCTAAAATGCTGTGCCCCGTTGTCCTACCGTCATTGGTTACCAGCCCATGAAGAACAGAATATCTCTTCTACACCCGGTGGAAAAGGGAGAATGATGATTTTCCACCTAAAGAAAAAAGGGCCTCCATATCAGACTCAGATACTGAAAAAAATATTGTTATTACATTTTTTATTGTTTGGTGAACTTGGTCAAGCTGTAGGCTGCACCTTTTCCTATTCGGACCCAGATATTATAAGGGGCCGCTTAGACGTACGATAGGTATGTATAACGAATTGGGTAATGATTTTTAGTAACTTTATTGCTCATTATTTTAAATTTTAGTGGCTAGTTTTTTGATAATGTGTTAAAATCTTAGACATTATAATAAAAGTGATAATAAAAGTCTAGTTTTTGGACTTACTAAGCGACTGTAGACAATAGTAGCATACTTTTGTTATATCTGTGGAGCGATAAATTTCATCAATGAAATGAACGACAAGCAGAAGTGACGGCAAGTGACGGAGACTGGATGAAAATGAGAATACTATTGGGATTGGTCGGGCGGGGAAGGTTATCATTATTTTGTTTGAGTGATTCATTATCAAGTAATTTTATACTATTTAATGGTTTATCATCAACGTGACTAACTTCAAGAAGCATCGCACTGTCAAAGTTCTAAAACGATGCTTGTGATTGGGACAGACTATGTTTTACGTGGTTTTGTGCAAAAAATAGTGTAATATTGTGAAGTTGTGTGGTTAAATAACTAAAACATAATGCCGTTCGATTTTCTGTGTTGTGTGAGACCTGGTGTCGAAGATGTCGTGGAGTTGGACTACTCACACCAGTCACTGGTTGACTTTCCCACTGAAGTTTTTGTGTACGAAAGAACACTTGAAACTCTATTTTGTCAGAGCAATCGAGTTACAGAACTCCCGCGCCAACTGTTTATGTGCCATGGCTTAAAATATTTGGATCTTAGTGATAATGAAGTTTCAAGTTTACCTGCAGCCATATCTTCCCTAGTAAATCTTCACCACTTGAATATTAGCAGAAATACTTTGACATCAATACCAGAAAATATGAAAGCACTGAAGTATCTTGCATTCTTAGATCTCAGTGTAAATCCATTGGAAAAATTACCAGATGCCATAACAAATCTAACTGCATTACAAGAATTATATCTGAATGACACGTACCTGGAGTATCTCCCAGGAAACTTTGGACGGTTATCGAATTTAAGAATACTTGAACTAAGAGATAATTATTTGATGATTTTACCAAAATCATTGTCTCGTTCTACTGAATTACAGAGATTAGATATAGGACAAAATGATTTCCAACAATTTCCTGAAGTTATTGGAAGATTTGTTAAGCTAAGAGAACTATGGATAGATAATAATAGCCTAACATGCATAACATCTGTTATTAAACCACTAAAAAATTTAATACATTTAGAGGCAAGTAATAATATGATAGAAGAGCTTGCCCCTGAGATTGGATATTGCACTCAACTGGTAGATATAACATTATCATTAAATATCTTGACACAGCTCCCAGACAGCATTGGACAGTTGTGTAACTTATCCACATTAAAATTAGATAACAATAGATTATATTCAATACCAGAGAGTATAGGGCAGCTGGCAAATCTGGAAGAATTGATGCTCATGTGCAATTATTTAGACAAAATACCCTCGTCGGTTGGACTTTTGAGAAAACTTAAATACTTAAATATAGACGATAATATGTTAACATCAATACCTCCTGAGATTGGGAGCTGTACAAAACTATCTGTGTTGTCACTAAGATCAAACAAATTGACTAGAGTCCCTCCAGAGGTTGGCCATTTGACTTCCTTGAGAGTGTTAAACTTGGTAAGGAATTCATTAAGTTGTCTTCCTCAATCCTTGTTGAATTGTGATAATTTAGTAGCCCTCTGGCTATCAGAAAACCAAAGCAAACCTTTAGTGCCTATGCATTCTGAAGTAGATCCTCAGACCTATGAACAAGTCCTTACTTGTTTCCTCTTCCCCCAAGTGCCTTTAACCCCTATTGAAATGAAAATGGAAAATGAAAAATCTGAAAATGTAGAGGGTAACTCTTCTGCTCGCCACATAAGTTTTGTTGATATGAAGGCAGCTCCTAAGGTTACAGAAAAACCTGGACAGTTAAGGAGGGCACCAACCCCCTACCCTAAAGAATTGAGGGCATTAGCAAAGCATGCCAGAAATATACACAAGGATGGGACACAAGATGTAACACCTCCAATGCAAAATGCAGTACATATTAAAGCTGCTAAAATAACACCTACCCTACAGCAGAGATTTGCATCTGATAACAAACTGGAAATAGATGCTGCTGGTAAAAGTAATGTAGGAGGTATAAACAAGGACCCCATGAAAACATCTGTGTATGATAACCTTCCGGCAGAAAATGCATATGATAAACCTTTGGATCTTTCATATGAACAGGATAAGAGTTACAAAAGTGTAGACCATGCTTTGTATCCAGAGGGAACTGGTACTACCAATGACTTTAAAGGAGAAAGTGGGGATAGTTATCTTTTACCACAAAGACAATATAGCTCAAAGCAGACTGACAAATACAGTTCTAGACAAGATATGGATAGAGCAAATGTACCTGTACCACAGAATTTGTACAGAGGCCATAAAGAACACAAAAATTATCAATTACAAAATGATATGAACTACCGGAGCGGCTTAGACGACTCTCATAGTAGATTGCAGAGATTAAGTCTTAGCTCTCAGGACAGGCAGCCAATTAATGAAGCTATTCTGACATCACACTTCAATGAACCTGTATATAGTAGTAGAACTATGATGGAAAATATTCCTCCTTTTGATCCTATATATGCCAGAAAGGATCACATATGCCACTCGGTATCAGAAAATAACTACCATGAAAGTATATATGAAAGCGACAATTGTGCTCGTGCCAAAGATAAGATTTATGGGCAGCGAAATTATGACGCCTATAATTATCATTCACATGGGAATCGTGATTTGCCAAGTCCTAGGTTACACACTGTTAGTCAAGTGGTTAGCTCAACAACCATGCCAAATTTAAGTGGTTATAGTAATGTTTATCCAGGTGGACCTGTAGAAAGTCATGATTATACAACAGCCTTGCACCAGGCACAGCCACCAAACGCCAATATTTATGGGATGACAGCAAGCCCAACTTACGTATCGTCACAATCTCCTGAGTTGTATTCCCCTACCGGGCATACTAACACAACCAATCCTTATCGCATGGCTACCACGCCTCTCATATCCGACGATGGAAGTTACAGCCATGTGCATTCACCAACTAGCCAAAATATGTACGATTTATATGATGCCATACCAGCTTCATCTAATCCTCCGAGTGTGGTTAACCACCGGCATAGTCCTAGCATTTCAGAGCCAGTTTACGGTCGAGGTCAACCTCCGCCTTATCACATTGCAGCTCCGTACACAAAACACGCACAGTATTTCAATGGAACGGGAGGATAGTGTTCACTTAAACACGGAAAACCGCGAGGTCTTCTGAAAATGCACTCTTGTGAACGTTATTAGCATTAGTAATCGGAAAAATATGGTGATTCAATTACTGTATTTTAACATTGGTTTTATGTTTTCTGCATCTGCATGTGCAATTTAAATGTGATATAATTGTGTAAAATAATGTTGTAGTAGAAACTAATACTAATTTAAGGTGCTAAGGGACGAAACATATTTGTTGTTGGAAAATCTATCAAATGAATATAACTATTTTTAAAAAGGTTGAATTTATTCAATTATAAATTAAATATAATTGTCTTTTAACTCGTTATGGTTTTAATAATGTAGCACGCATTTAGAAAGTGGTAGGTACTGATTAAGTACGACTTGTAACAACTGTGTTGTTCCAAAAATCTATTGTAATTGATTAAGTATTTTTTATGGCATTCTATCTTTTAAGTTAATGAAAACTAACTCGAATTTTTAATTATAGTCTGAATGAAAAGTACCAGTCTTATATTTTTTCTGTAAATCGTAATGTGGAAATACTTTACATCCACCATTTTCTTAATTGTTACGGTGCTGTGCCCTAAACTATTAAAGGGCCTAGTTTCCAGATAGGATACAACAAAACGTTGTTCTTATCTATTTTATATAAAGAGAAGAAATTGTGTTGTAAAAATGTATGATACCTATATTATATTTTTGTAATTAATCATGTGATACTTGTGAATTTATAGTTAAAATAACTTTTTTAATTTATGTCGAATATACGAAATACGTATCAACCCCGCTCCATTGTATTCAAGACTTATTTTAATACACTTTGCTATGCAGTTTTTTTAATATAACAATATTCATCAATTCGATATAAAAATATCGTTCACTGCAGTCAAACTAGGTGCCGATCTATCGCGCTTCACTGCCCACACCGGGGGCAACTTATGTGGGGAGCTATTCATGTAACCCTACAATCGATTTGATTTCAATAATTATCCAAGAGTTTTCGAGATAATATTTAAAACTTATTCAGTTTCTTCAGACTTTCCAAGCATGTTCTTGTTATTAAAGGGAATTATAGCTGGAACTCCATGCGTTTCGTATGCGGCCGATGGCTGCGTATCAATAGCATTGTTTCCGAGACGTGCGACAGATGCGTGCGGCCGACGATAGGCATCGATGGTCGGCCTTATACATTTCTATACTGTGTCCATTAATTCATTGGGATGGTCGCGCGCGTCTGTCGTAAGTATCCCATCGAGCACGCGCATTCAGTTATACATTTGTTAGATACTTTAATAGGCAGCTACTTACCGATTTTTTTGTCAAAATTGAAAAATCCTTGTTTGTGCTAAGAGTTTAGTTAGTTATAATACTTGCTAACATGTGATGGGTATCTGTTGTTAGTATTTTGACGTACTTGGTCATTTAAATAAACTGTCGCTCCGTCCACGACGTCTTTTCAAATTCCATAATCCTGTCTTTTATGGAACAGAAAGTCAAATAGAGCAGGAAACAAGTTACTTTCTTATTAAGTTATGCACAATCTATTTATTAACTTGTGATTATAAACATTGCACAATTTTAACTTAACTCTAATATGTCCTATTTTATACATTTTGTAATTGAACAAACACGAGGATCAAATTAACTTTTATAATTATATATTGACTGGTAAAATGTTCTTCACTTGAATGACAGAAAGCAATATAACTAGGGTACGGATTTTTGTCCTGCTGTTTTGTCCGACTCCCGATATCGGCTACGCCATGAGAGGCTACACGAAATACCCGCCTTTCGTTCGCGACCCCCCAAGCTGTGAGATTTCGTAATAAATCCTGTTTTGGACACTCAAAAATTTTCGCCCATCCTAGGGCACCGTAAAGTGACATGGATCGAATCACACCTACGTCTAAAGTACGAAACAAACTATATCATGACCACCCATATTTGGCAGCAGCCAGCTGAGAAGGCGGGGCAAGCTTCAAGTTCCATCTTCCTACATTCTGACCTGCTTTTCCTAACTCTGATTTTACAAATGAAAGCTTTTTGTAGGCACTTTCTTACATTTGCATGCTAAGTATTGACCGATAAGCACTAGTGGTATGATTTAATTGCTTGGTGCAGATAATATGAAACGTAATTATTTTTATTTAATTTAATACGTGTACCTACTTTAGATAATTAGTTAATTAGTATTCAGTACCTGTGACATGTATAAATGAAAATATTTTTTTGTGTAAGTAATTGCTCTCTACTATTAGCTGATAAATAGTATTATCATTATTATGTATATGAGTAGTCAAGAACATTATAGAAAATATATAGATTCAAAGTAATGTGTTATGTTACGTCTGTGAAAATAATAAGGCAATTATTGTAACTGCAATTTTAGCTGTGTTGAGTAGGTATTCCTGAATCCTGTAGCTAACCATTGTAGTTTGACAGATAGGCTGCACAAAGCTACACATGCCTACCACAAACTTGTTAGTTAGGGCAATTTGCTAAGGTTTAAATTCATTTGTTAATACTATGTGTAACTTAGGTAGGTTATGCGTAAGTGTAGTCGTTTCAGTGTTTTCCTTAGTACCCACATTGCACATCAACATTAATTACCTACACTTGTGTCATATTTTGTTGAAATAGATTAATTAACATTAATTGTATTTTAATAATAAATATATTTATAAAATTAATATTTAACTTGGAACGAATTCCAGTTGCGTTTTTCTATGAATGTTATTGTAAGATGGATGACCATGTTACTAATCAAGATCTTCGGATCTTATCAGATCATTTCTATGAACCGAGCCAATTTCATGAATATAATTTATTTTAATATTATTTACAAACAGTTGAATACACATTATACTGCCATTTCTTTATCATAATTATAAATTGTAATACCTAAACTGTAAAATATGTACGTCTTTAAAATTAAACCGTTTTGAATTTAACTTACAAACTGATACAGTTCTTTCGCAATTTCTGTATTTATGACGCATTCGAACTGAATAAAATATTTTTTTATACCTGAATGTTAAATTATTTTATTTTTGGACCTTTTTACATTGGTTGCAATTTTACTGTCGTGTCACGGATAGTCATCCGAGTGTTGAGTTAAAGATTTAAAAAATATCCGTTGAAGAACTGTCAAGGGCCGAGTTGGCTGACACCATATCCTATCTATCTATTTATTCTGTCCAGCAATAGAATATGATGATACATGATGTGAAACGAGTAGGTAATGGGTTAAATGAAAAGCCATTTCTGTCAAGTGGGAATGTCACAGAAAACCAGAAATTGGTGGTTTACCAAAGCTTAAGCCCATACGAAATATGTTCCCTAGCCCCTATAGATCTATTCACTGTAGATGAAATAGTAGGTATTTACTAATGGTAAAGAAATCTTGATAGGATTTTTATTTCCTAAACAAGTGTTCATAGGATTTTTTACACGCACACAAATTAAAATGTGTCAATTGATTAGGTTTTTTTTTTGAAAAAATTGTATTGATTTTAGCCGAATTTAACAATCTTAGCATACCAAGATTGTACCTTTAGTTGAGTGCTTACTCAAATAGATTATAGGTTCACGTATTTCAGGAAGTATGGTTTTAAAATTTTAGTTAAACAGATAGGTCAGATACACAGGTATCTAGTAATTACCTACATTTTGTACTTTACCTACTTTTAAGATGTTCATTTCAGAATATCTGATGTTTCATTTACGTATCAATAATTTAAACTATTAAGTAGGTTATATTTTTATATTCTAGTCAATATGTATTTGTTTTTATTTAATTGGTAGGTAATCCTCGAACATGTTTAAGATTGGGACCATTATATTGTCAAAATATTTTTAACATTTTTCATGTACCTAGGTAAATAAGTCGAAATCTGTAAAAATGTTTTATTAACCGACTGCGGGTTCGCTTTAGATTTGCTTACTACTAGAGATATAATTTTAACATTATAGACCCATTGTTAATATTCCTATAGGAAGAAAGTTAATAGCTCTACATATAACTCTGGTACCTGAAACCCGCCATGGTTAAATTATGCCTAGGCTATATTAAAAAAAAGGTATTAGAAACTGAAACACTAGGTATGACAGGTATTAATTCATATAAGTACTTAGCCCGAATTTATCTTGGTATTTTTAAGAGTTGAGTACCTACTTACTCGTTATATTAATTACATAGGCATATAAAATAAATTTAGATAGTACTTAACAGATTTTAAGCGCCAAATATACGTACAATGTCTGAGTAACTACTTAAGTTATTATTTACCGCTAACTTTCATATCAATTACGTGGGTACCTATTTACCTAACTAATAACTTCGTAAACCAAAATGCTACATTTTCTCAAGACTGACACCTAAAACATATCATTTAACTGTATGTTCTTGTTATTCTAAACGCATTATTTTGTGGTTGACATTGTACCTACCTATTTTAATAAAATTAAAATTACTTAAACTTGGAGATTGTTCCTATTTAAGCTTACTATCTTTCCTTGCGGAATTCAACATTATTCACTGCATAACTGTCAAATTAAATATGTGAATGATTACATCACGGGTACATAAAAGGGTTTTACATATTTTCTTGTATAATATTACTTTTTGGATTCTTTATATCATAATTAATACTAGTAATTAATAAGATACTAGGCATATTGTAGCCTAAACAAAGTAAATTAAATTTTAAAAATTGCGCCAAAACCAAAAACAACGCAAATAGGTACCTACCCTCGTTTATTTAAATAGTTATAATCTATACATATAGTGGGCACTTAACTAAAGATAAACAATCTTGATGGGACTTTTTTCACTAAAACATCATCATCATCATCTCCCGAGCCTTGTCCCAACTATGTTGGGGTCAGCTTCCAGTCTCAGCGCAGGGGCTGAGTACCAGTGTTTTACAAGGAGCGACCGCCTATCTGACCTCTACCCAGTTACCAGGGCAACCCAATACTCCTTGGTTAGACCGGTGTCAGACTTATTGGCTTCTGACTACCCCCAATGACTGCCAAGGATGTTCAATGACAGCCGGGACGTAGGTACAGTTTAATGTGATTTTTAAATGAAACTTTTATAAATCAATTAACTCTTTAGAAAATATTTCGGGATAGTTCGAAAGAGTTCCCTCGGCGCTGGTACATGAAGGGCTTCAGAAGGGACATGATGGGTTTTAGTTAGTGACATCACGGTGCTAACCCACAGCGGGTGGGGTCTTTAATGATTTCCCAACAAAGAAAAAGATTGTTTACCTTTACGTAAGTAAGTGCCTTCTCAAATGAAGCACATATTATTGTTTAATATGGTACCGTTGATATATGTTAAACCATAACACTTTATGTATAAATGATACACTTAAGTATAAACTTTCAAATCATCATCAATAGAAAACTTTAGAATTAATCAATCATCTCCCATATTTTTGTTTTCATTAGATACCTACATACTTACCTACATTTTTTTTTCTTACCTACACATAGATTTTTCATCTTAATATTATGTCATATTGATGTTACGCCTACCTATATTGTCTCGGATCGGATTTGTTATGTTTTAAAAAGGAAGGAACTTGGTTTTTTATAGTCTTACAATCTATTTTTACTAAACTATTGGTTTCGGCATATTAACTGTCATCCTATCTAGCTACATACAATGAATGATGTTTGTAAAAAAAGGCTTTGAGTAATTATTGTGTCATTAATTTAACTTTGATTAAGTGATGTACGTAATTTTATATATTTTGTAAACACAAGTTACATCTGATATAATTAGAAATAAAATGTTAAAATTTGTATTGTTATGTTTTAATGCATGGAAACTGAAAATTGATTTCGACTCATATTATCCCTGTAACTGGTAGGCAGGTAATATGTATGTAAAAGCAGGTACCTATGTAGGTATTAGTATAGGCAAGTCAAATTTTCTAAATACTGCACCGTACCTACACCAAATAAAATATATTCTCAAAAGATAGAGATTTGGGCAATAGGACGTTACATTTCCGCTGCTTCGTGGACGAGTAGTGTACTTACCTACATACTTACAACGTAAATGGGTAACAGGTACTTATGCATAGAAGCAAAAGCGAGACAGATATCTAGATATTTTGTAATAAGCATGTTAAAAATCACTGGCTCGCTGGTCAGCTTGTTAACGATCGGTGGTTGACCCAGTTCTGCGATCATTGTTCACACTTTGCCAGATAGCAAACAGTTTTATTGCTATCCGTATCTCTCCCGGATAAAGTACCTAATGATGGTAAACTTCAACATTTTTATTGGCTTAAATTTTTGCCATGAATGCAAGTGAGAGATTTATTTCACTGAGCTGCAAATGGATTAATAGACGAACAAATTAATACCATACCCACCTACGAGTATTGGTAAAGGAATTATAAGGATAAGGAAATTCCCAAGAGGAAAATCCGTATTCACAGGTTAGGCACATCTCGGAAGTTCCGTGTAATTATTCCACAACTTTGAGTTGACGAAAGTGGGAGTAGGTTCGATTCTATAGGTGACAGGAGAGCGTGGGCTGTACATAAATTGTTTACTGTTCAGTTGTAGCTTGTTGATTGTTTGTAAGTATTCATACATAATTATAATTATCAGTATCCTTAACATACTGTAGTATTTCGAGAAGGCAAGCCTATATGCGCAACCTCTACAACTATGAATCTGTTAGCTTTTTCCTTAGGTCGGTAGGTACCTACATACTTATACTTGTAACTACATATTTTTATCCAACTCGTCCGTTCGTGAGGGAGTTGCTGTAAGGTCAGTTAAGCGGCTCATTTCATACCATAATGCCGACAAAAGGACCGGATCAAGTCAAATTTGCGTGTTTACCCCAATCTTGTTGAGCTAGTTGGTCGGTCAATTAGGCCACTAAAGCGGAGAAGAGAAAATGTTTTGTGGCTAGGTCACTCAACTAGTTAAGTACAATTTGAGCTTTTTCAAATATTTTTTTAGCATGAAACTGGGTACATAGCTACATTCTTGCCTACTATCCTTTATTTTTACAACGGTTTTGAGGTAAAGTGCAAAATGTGAAATTGGCGCCCAACAAAAAAACGGTCTTCGAGTCAAAAGTTTTATGCCATTATAAAATAGAAATAATATAAATATAACAACAACAAAAAAATAAAATTTCACTCCCCGGCCTGCTCCACGCTGTTTTGCTAACAGCAGCTCAACCGATATCTTCAATCGTTTGATTTTGGCGCCCACCTGGGCCATTTCCTCACTCGCAGTTTTTATTAATTGTCAGGTAGATAAAGATACCACCACACCATTACTGATGCAACAAAGTGACTTGCGGTTTGACCCGCGTCCCTAGAGAACCATATTCTGCATCCGAGTAAAAGTAACCGGAAAAGGAAAAATCAGTTCAGTAGTTGCGTCAAACTTCTACTAGTTGTACTCTTGGATCTACCTGAGTTCTGAGAGACGAGTCAGAATTAATCCTATAGGACTGATTTCAGGTAAACTAGTAGACAGAATGTTGATTTGCAGTTCTTCAAAGGTGTGATTCTATGACCTCATTATTGTAATGCTATGAAATGAGTCATTTATATTACATCGCCAACTTTGAATAGTTTAGGTAGGTACCTGCATATGTAGGTATATGCGTAGGTAAAACTGACTATCTAAGTAAGCTTTTATGCCTACCAAGATGCCCATATACCTACATTATAGATACCTATCCTTAGTACCTATGTACCTTTAAGTAAAAAAAGTAAAGAATGGATTCTAGGTGCACGCAAAATGCGCACTGTAGATAGTGCATTTTATTACATAAATTTATATTTTTACTAATTTATTCATATTTTTCATGGTACAGTCCTCGAAACATGCACCGTAAATATACTATATTTATGTTCCTATCAAGAAATCGATTAGCTGCGCGCGCCGTCGTATCTTCAGCGTAATATAGAACTAAGTTCACGCGAATATCGTCAGCTGGCTTTTCACCATTGCCAGAACCTTGTTTAACTATTGCTAGTGAACTGAGACAGTTAATAAGACCAGAATTTAAAAAAATGTGTCGTACAACTACGTATGAAATGTAAATTACAAAGCTAGTGGAGTGTGGTTGGAATCTGTGCATTGAACATACTCAATATAGATCTCCCATCTCACAAATTTCTACGCGCAGTATATTAATAACTTGGGTAAGTAAGATAGCTTATTTTCCCGTAGATTCAAGATAATAAATTCGTATTTATTATCATTATCATTAGAAAATATTACCAGGTAGGTACTTCCTTGTATAGTACATACTACCTACATAGGTAGGTACATATAATTTAAGAACTTACGCCGTAGACAATGTCGTAGGTTGTACTCAATTGCATCGCAACGAATATAACTAAATAGGGCGATCAAGTATTTAGTCAGACTGGTTTGGTCGTCAGGAGAAATTGGTCAAACATCAACGACATTCCTTACCTTTATTTACCTATCTACTCGAATGCCTTTGTCATAGTTCTCATTTAATAATTATTTTATATTGTGTTTTTCTCCATTAAAGGCAACATGCCGGGAGCCAGGCATAAGATTTTGGGCCATGTACTTTCTGGCTTTTGCCACAAAATGAATCGCCGTAAGCCTATCTACGGCGACTCGATGGACACTCCATTGAACCGATGTCTTACAACCTTGGATATTACTTTGCTGGGTGAGTATTCATAAATGCATTTCTTTTGCATTGACCTAGTTGTAAAACCTAGCTGCATGTTGTAGTTTCCAATTTAAAGTAAAATACAGCGTAGCATGTTTAATCGTCTAATCCTCTTTGGAGCTTATTGATATTTCTATCGCTGGTCTCGTAGGAATGTTTGCAGAACATATGATATTAATTAATTAATTTTATTGCATAAAAACTGGCTCACATAAATGTCTGGAGTGGACACTGGCTCCTGTAACACAGGTGTTGTACCTAGCTCAGGAGTCAGGGCCTCATTAATTTGTAAATCATATTTATGCCAATAAAGAATTTTTTTTTATTTTTTTTTATTATATAATTCTGAAAACTGTTGAAAACAGAAGCTTTTATCGATTATTCTTGTGTCTATATTTTGTAGGGAGACCCAGCAGCAAACGTTGTGCCCATCAGTTGCGAGTCCCCAAATGTGAGGCTTTACTTGTGACTATGTCCATTAGTGGACTACACCTGTGCTCTAAAACAGTCTTAATTGATTCCAGGTGTGGGGCACATGGTTGGAGCTGGTATCTATGTGCTGACGGGAACTGTCGCGCGGCACATGGCCGGCCCAGCAACAGCCCTAAGTTTCCTATTAGCTGGAATAACGTCTACCTTAGCCGCTCTCTGCTATGCTGAATTTGGAACTCGAATTCCGAGGGCAGGCAGTGCATATGCGTATACTTATGTCAGTATTGGTGAATTCTGGGCGTTCATCATAGGTTGGAACATTGTCTTAGAATATATGATAGGTAAGATTATACAAGACATTGTTTTCGTTGGGTAACTGGCTAAATCTTTTCACGACCAAATGTGATGACTGTTTTTGTTTCAGGAGCCGCCTCGGTAGCCAGAGCCTGGTCCGGGTATCTAGACGCAATGTTAGATGGTGCAATAAGCAACGCTACTATTTCAATAACAGGGGAAATGCACGAAACTCTGTTAAGCAGATATCCAGACGTTTTAGCATTTCTAATATGTATTGTGGCGTCGCTTATTTTAGCTGTTGGCGTCAAAACTTCAGCCTATATAAACAACGGTCTTACTATCTTAAATCTCTTAGTTATATCTCTTGTGATTTTCCTTGGTTTCTATTACGCCGATCTTGGCAACTGGTCAGAAAAGAATGGTGGCTTCATGCCCTTTGGTGTGAGTGGCGTGTTAGCTGGAGCAGCCACTTGCTTTTATGCTTTCGTGGGTTTTGACAGTATCTCAGCGTCGAGTGAAGAAGCGAAAGACCCGTCCCGTTCGATTCCCATCGCCACTATCCTATCAATGGCACTTGTTGCTTTTGGATACATTTTGGTGGCTTTAGCTTTGACGTTAATGGTTCCATATCAGAGTATTAACCCTGATGCTGCATTACCGGCTGCCCTCGGCGCAGTTCACGCGGATTGGGCTAAGTACGCGGTTGCGGTTGGAGCGGTGTGTGGTATGACCACCACTCTGTTAGGATCCCTTTTCTCTCTACCACGCTGCTTATATGCCATGTCGGCAGATGGTCTTCTCTTCGGTTTCCTCAGCGATATTAACAACAAGTCACAAATCCCGATTGTTAATCTCATTATCTCAGGTCTATCTTCGGCTTTAATAGCCCTTTTGTTCGATCTGGAAAAACTTGTTGAGTTCATGTCGATAGGAACTCTGCTAGCGTACACTATAGTTAGTGCTGCCGTTATCATATTGCGTTACCGTCCCGTTCCACCATCAGATGATAAGATTTTCGGAGTACCACAGTTGGAGTCACCTGGTGACCGAGAAGATAGTTCTGCGACCGGCACCCCGGCTACTGATGGGGGCTCATCTTCTTCTGAGGTATTTAAAGAATTGATCTGCTCTTACACGTGAACTTCTATTAGATGTTAAGTCATACCACTAAAACCATATTGTATTAAAATTCCAGATGTTTGAAGCTTTGACAGTGGGTCGTCTTCGCGCGCAGTACGCGTGGTTGGAGCCACTGGCAGGCGGACGGGCCCCGGGTGCCGCTGTCACGAGCTGCGTCTACACATTCACGGCTGCTGCAGCTGCCCTTTGTGCCCATAATCACTTCTTAGCTGAGCCGGCTGGGTTGTGGGCGTTGCTCCCAGATTTTGTCCTCAGCTTTATTATTGTTGCGTGTAAGTTTATTTTTATTTAGGTACTTCTTACCTAGGTACGTTTAGAAAGCCATTTCGAATACATGTTACTTAATGAAAAAACTGTATTAGCTATACAGATATGGGCACCTAAGATCATTAATTTTCAGTTCTTATAGCTAAGTACTTCGTACAACTTACATAAAAGACTTAAGTTTAGACCGATTACCAAATAGGTACCTACAGCAATTGGCCTTGTTTGGTGAATTCATTAGCATCGGTTAAAAGCGTGATTACAGACAACTAATTAATGTACCTACCTACATCTTTATTTGTTTACGTATATATTTTCAGGTCTGGTGATAATATGGGCCCATCAACAGAGTCCCACTCGGCTACCGTTCCGCGTACCCTGGGTCCCGCTGCTCCCAGCTGTCAGTGTCATGCTGAACGTAGAACTGATGATCAACCTCAACGCACTCACATGGGCCCGCTTCGCTATCTGGATGACTTTCGGTCAGTTACATTCTACGTCATCATACTTCACGTGCCAAATTGTTCAAACTTTTCCGTCTAGACTCATTATGTAGGTGTCACTCATTACCAGCAGATATTAACATTGCTGACTGATTACAATAGTCGTTTTTGTTTTTCTGTATAGATTTATGTGGATTCTATTTATCGTGAAAAGGTGATCGATCTATAACGAGAATTGTATACAGTAGTGAACAAGTTGTTAGATGATATGTAATCTTTACAAATGCTAATGTCGATTGTTTTATTTTTAGGTTTACTCCTATACTTCTTGTACGGGATCCACCATAGTAAGTTGGGTGAAGGTGTGACGGGCCTGCTGTCTCGGTCAGCTAGCGGCGGAGGGCACGGCGGCGGATGGGGCGCGGTAGAGAAGACCAGCGCCATCGCCCGCCGAGTCGGCCGCTTCGCCCGCGGCAGCAAGGGAGACGACCGCAAACCCATAATAGGTGATGACGAACTCTCCAGGCGCGAGCCGTGATTCTAAATTTACTTACAAACAACCAAATGTGTACGTTTTCTTAGTGTTGCCAGCTTTCTAGAACTGATTTGCTTGAATATTGGTGTAGCCACAATCTATACACGAATCACTGTGATCAAAATTCGGCGAGATAATGGACAGATGAGTACATAGGTAGGTATATTATGGGCGTATCATGAAATCTAATTCTTATTTCTACGCTTTAACACAGCGATCGACTTATTGAGTATTAACGTAATTTTTGTGCTTGTACTTAAGTTATTTAATTAATATCGCATAACTATGTAATTCGATTAGTCTAAGCTAAGTAATCAAAAAACGCCTCAAATATAATTTTATTTTAGTTCAATCTATTTATGAATCAGAAAGTTCAATCTATTTATTAGGAACTAATGTGTAGATCAGTGCATAAGATACTTAGATCACATTAACTTAAGTAACGGAAATAGCTACAGTGTGATTGGGTAAGACTTATGCCCACATATTAACATTATAGACGAAAATTTTATTCTAGTAGAATTATAAAGGATATTATTAGGCTACATATAAGAACTTGTTGCGTATTAATTTAATTCAGCCATATTCTATGGTTTCATTTATTTGTTGTCTCTCAAATGGATTTGACTGTGTTTGTGCTTAATTGTGGTAAGCCTATTTAGTGTCCTAAGCTTTTAAATGTGTAGGAAAGCTATTTATTTTTGACACAACGCATTTAGAGGGTCGAAAACACTTGGTCTAGAAGGCAAACCAATGGGGTGGTCCCCGGCAAGACAAACTTTTGGTAAAATGGTCCCTCGTGACTAAAAGGTTAGGAACCCACTGGTCTAGAGTCTAGCCAAATTATTAAAAAAATGAAATTACAACATTTGATGAAAGAATCAAATTAAATGTTTTATTATCAAACAAAATTGATTTCATAGTGCCATATTGATGTCAAACAGGGTCAATTATTGTATAAAGGCAGAATGCTGAGACGACTCATCATATTGAGTGCCTAACGTTACAATCATTTCTAGCTTTTTTACTTGTTTCAACAAAATTTACAAAAGAATTTTGAATTATAGAAGTTTAACGAAATTTATTATAAAATATATTGAGGTATTGGGGAAAAGTGAAACAAAATAATATTCACTCCAGATCTTTTGAAATTGTTTAAGAAAATGCTTTATTGAAAACTGTATGAATGCACAAAATAATCTATCCTCACATAGTTTTAGTAGAAAATGTTTCCCAGAAATGCCTGGCTGGTTATGTTTTTAAAGAATTTATTTTAGAAATATACATTTTAGAATTTATGACAGTTGCAAGTTATAACTTAGCACAAAGTGTACTCTTATATTATTACGTAAATGTCTTCACATGTATGGATTTCTTGTACCTACATATACTAATGGCGCAAAATTACATAAATGAACTACAGCATCGTTGTTAAAAAGATTGTATATTTTAAGTGTTGATGTGTACATAAATAAATTATAATAATACGTCACTACTGCATTCCTGTTATTCCCTGTACTTCATATTTACACAAAAGTTCTTATACAAGAGATATATTATACAGAAAATTGAGGAAACAATAGTAATTTGTACTGCAGACGAAACTACATAATGATATTCCTTACTCATAGACGTTAAACGCTACAGTAATACTTAAACATTAAGAATTGGACGTAAACAATTTATAATAGACAACAATTTAATTTAATCAAGTTCAACATAATATAATATTTAAACAATAAAATCACACATCCTTATGGAAAATAAACTAAAATTCTTATTTATACTAACTTACTTCTACCTAGATACGTCGACTGACGACTATACAAAAATTATATATAGTGTCATTATTATTGGAATAATTTATTGCAACTCTTGAGTTTTGTAAAAACGCGCGTACAATGCATATACTGATACTAAAATATACATACTATATAGTGGGGCAAGTACATAAATACAGCTTTCGCGAAGCCGTGTTAGAAAAAGTCAAGTCTTTTATTTATTTACTTTGAAATATAGGAGTATTAATTGAGGATCATCATTTGTATGAATGAAAAATCGGTAGGTCATAATTATTTTAGGACAAAGGTAGACAATCCACATAAATAACAATATACATATACGGGATTAACTAGCTGTTTGACATGATTTTAAAAGCAAAAGATGTTAAAACTAACAACAGAAGATTTTTTCTCAATCTTAAAGTATGGTAGGTAGTCAAAAACGTACAGCACCCTAAGTTTAGTGTATATTTTTTTGAACTATAAAGTAATTCATAAGAAAGTTATAACTATTGCAGCCTCAACAGGCAAATTATGCACCCTGCTTTGTATAAGGTCTGCACCTAAAATTATACATGGGGTTATCACACTAATTGCAATAAAATTGTGCTATATTTATTTGTGTTGAAAGATGGAATCATATTAATACTATTGGTCAAACAAACAAAATTTCTGCTAAATTCGAACTAATTAAATACATCTCCTTGTCCAAGTCAAGTTGTTATTAATGACCATTGCCAATATTTTGTCCATCTGTTATTATGCTTACTAAAAATATAATTTGACATTATCCCCATACAAGAAATGTCAAATTCCTATCTCTAGTATGGAAATCAACGGATAGACAGAATATTGGGAACGGTCGTAAAACGTCAAAAATCTCCAGAATAGCGGTAACCTGAGTAAAATACGAAGACGTATGTACCTGAAAATCTTTACATTATATACATATTTGGAATAGCGAGATTCAGTCTTATCTGTTGAAGTGGCTGATTTGCCACGCGGAGGCGGGTAGCCGTTGGAGCTTGTTTATGGTAGGCCGGCCCCATTGCAGCCATATGAAGCCGACCACTAGACACAGCACAGTTTCTATGTAAAAGCCGTCGATCCGCACGTTGCATGTACCGCCTTCTGACTTACATAGCTGTGGACAGGAAAAAAACAAAACATTATTATCGGTATGCTACTTGTATGTATGGGGTTTTATAATTGTCTTCTGCAGTCATTGATATCGACAATTACACATTCAGTAGGTATAGTTATTTTTGGATTATATCAGCACATTTTTATTCTATGTGGTTTTTTTTTCAATTATTTATTTTTAAGTCATATAATATTGTATTTCGATAAATTCTACTTACATTTTCTTCAGCGAGGCTAGCACACGTGTTATCAGCAAGCGCTGGTAACGAGCACGTCTTGTAGGTCAGATGATCAATGGCCCAGAGTGCCAGAGTGTTGGGCCAGTTGGTACCCAAGTTCGACATAGTATTCAAGAAGGTCATATAGGTGCCCCCCACGGCAGGGTCCGACACTTTGGCGAAGAAAGCCATCACAGCCACGAACATGCAGTATAGGCATGTCTGAAACAACCAAAGATCTTTTTATAATTATATTATACAGATTAAAATGTAAGAATACTAAAGACTGGAGCAAAAATATTCAAACTAAAATAGTGCAATATACAATGTTTGGTTCTATTAGATCCCGGGGGGTTGGCGGTCTATAAGGCTTTTTAAGACATTGTACATTATGTGCCAATTGCCCAACCAGTGTTGCCAACTTTCAATACAAGATACAAAAAATAAAATCCGTTTTTTATAAAAATGGATTAAGTAAACAAAAGCATGGTGACAAAACAGTATTCTGGTGTACTTTGTTTTTAGTATAATAGTAAGTATAGTTGGCAGTGATAATTTAATATACATACCTGATGGAAGATATAAAGCAGCATGAGCAGGAACAGATAGGAGTACGTGGGGCCTGCCTGGCCCAGCAGATTAGGCGTGAGGGCCACTAAACCAGCGGCCAGTGGCCCCACCAGCAACCGCAGGGGGAACGCGCGCAACCATAGCGAGAGCGGCGCCGGCCCTGTTGTGTGCTTCGCTAAGATCTAAAAGGCAATAAATTGGTTATTTTTGACTTGTTGAGAACTAAAATAATAAGACACTAATATTATAATCGTTTACTTAACATGTTATTTACTCGTCTTTATCTAAGTAAAAGCTACTCACATCATAGGTAGTGATGGTAGTGAAATTTTAATAGAGACAACAGATGAGGATATTTGTGATTATTTATGTGTGTATATTTATTACTCTTTCACGCAAAAACTACTGGATGGATTTTGATGAAACTTGGTAGTAATATAGCTTATTTATCTGAATAATATATACGTTATTTTCATCCATGTGTGGCAATATATCCCTCTAGACGCGAGGGAAACCGCGGGCGATAGCTAATAGTCTAGATAAATTATGAATAATACTTACCACTGGCATAATAATTTGCACTGGGACTAATGGAACAGCAAGTAGAGCCAAATCTTCTCTTGGCACTCCTGCTTCAACCAGTTTTAGCCCTGACACTGCATCACTTGCGCAAAATCCGAGCTGAAACATTTAAACAACATATACATTGTTATCAAAGTGAACTGAACGAAAAGAAGTAAAACTGAGGTGATGTAAAGATTTATATACTTTAGCAGTAAACAGCACCAAGGCCAATGTGCGTACAGACGGTAACTTCATAATAGTATACAACTGCTTATAAGCGGTGACAACATCACTAAATCCTTTCACAGTATTTTCTTTGGCATTCGCAGAATCATTGGCTTCATGCTTGAATATTGCTATCAACGTTGTGGTGATAATAAACACCCATCCCCAGAAGAGAAGAAAGCTGGCCAACGTGACGAGACCGCTGTCTTCTGGCACCGATCGTAAATACTTATTGCAGAAGTAGGGAGATTCTAGAGCCAGGAACATTACGTATCCAAGGAAGAAGCCAGCGGTTTGACCCACGGTGTTACATGTTGAGGCATGTCCAACGTTACATCTGAAAATTAATTATTAATTATTTGAGAAGTGATTGCTATCTTAGGTATATCAGTATATAATCATATGGAAATAAATAGGTACTGATAAGGAATTGAATAATCATCATGATTTGTGCTACTATCCTGGATGGTATTTGACTGGATTACACCAAAAGTTAATTTAAACAATCTTGAATATATCAGTTTAAGGTATTGTTAGGTATTATTATAATGTATTATTAAGTAAGGTTTTTTATAGTAATTATTTTTTTGACTCAGCCATTAATCAAACATTATGCTTGTTGACATCTTAGTCAGAGTGTAAATTGATCTAAACTAAGCTTCAATTAATTTATTCACTGTATCCAATAACATTTATTTGGCACATTCAACATTACAATATAAATTAATTGTATTGTGTAGTAGCACAATACTATTTATATTAATAATATTACCTGGTGTAAGCATATGGCATTATTTCTTATTTGTTTATATACCTTTTAAGCATGGTAAGGGCCCATCCATCCACAGCTATATCTTGTGTCGCTGCCAAGAAGTTTAAAAACAAGAATGACATTGTCAGGATTGTCATAGAAGGGGCTTCTTCATCAGAGCCAAGCCACCCAGTCACACTGGATGACATGATGATCATCACAATTCCAATGAGGTATTGAACTGGCACCAGCCAGGTTTTTCTTCGACCAAATTCGGGCCAGAATAAAGCATCCACAATAGGTGCCCATAGTAATTTCACACTGAATGGCCAGTTGACAAAACTGAACTCTGCCTAAAAAATAAACAATAGAAATAATACAAAATAATAAATATTAAAATTACTGATTTTCAGTCTTAAAATTCAAACAGTTTTATTACTTAGGTCAATACATTTGCAGCAATAAAAAATCTCATTACAGTTTTTAATTACAGTTCTGTGCAATTTTACGGGTATCGCAACCACATAGAGGCTTTATGAGTTAAGTTCATACAATGGATTGATTAAAAGCAGTGACATAAAATGTATACATACTTGTTGGGTGTAGGTTATGCCCCGATTTTGGAGTAACATGGGCACAGCGCCCGCGAGTCCTAATGGAATACCTTGCAGGGTGTAAAGAAATAACAAAACAGCAATATTTAATTCATCTCCTTTGATATTACTGCGTCCACCTTCTAACAGGTTATCGCCGTTTTCAATTAAATCCTCCTTCTCAGGTGATTGCTTACGCTTTGTAATCGGCATGACTGAAGCAAGTAAGGCCTGGAAATTGATTGGAAATTAATATAAATCCACATGACACGACCAATGTAACAAATACACGTCATTGAATTAGATTCTGTTAAAGAATTTCCAACAAACCTTAATTTTGGCCGACAGTATATCAATCTATACAAAATAAATAGATGTACTTTGCTGCTGAATCAGGCAAGTGTATTTGACCATTCATATATTCCTAATTCATTACGTTTAGCGTAAGAAAATAATTATTTAAAAGATGCGAGCACTCCACCTAATGTCACAAACACGATTGGAAAAATGTCACTGTTCTTTTGTCAAAAGCGTCAATTTTTTGTGACATTCTTGTCATGTTCTAATTATTTTATATGGCAACTTCCAAAATGACGCGAAGTAGGCCGAGGCTAAAAACTGAGGTTAAGCCCTCTGTACACATTGGTGATGGCATGTAGTGGCCACGCATGGGCCAATGTGTATTGGGGGCTTTAGGCGAATAATGACCGAATACGAGGGCTCGGGGGGTGTGAAGGCCATGGCCATCTATAATATTTCGGTGGAGGATCACGTCGACCTACTTCGACTAACTTTGCCTCGCTAAGCTCCGTATGCTCGTGTCTCATCGGGCGGAACATTCAGAACAACATCATAATGTAACACCTATGTCAAACCAGGTTTCACGCAAATAAATATTCTTATTCCGATCAACATTCCGAGTACCTAGCTGAGAACGTCGCGAGTAGTGTGGAGGCTGCTTAACAGCAGCATGGACTAATCTCTAGGCCATAAACAAAACATAGTTTTTTTTTCTTTCATGACAGCTGACTGACACTGACAGATCAGTCAGATTGCTTGACAGCCAAAACATTTATCGAATTTGTGCCAATTTTCATACAAATAAAATGCAAAATGTTAGTATTTTAATTTAAAACGAGTTTTATATGAACTTGGTCCAATAATTCAATTGTTATATTGCTTTTTATGCGTATGCGATTTAAGAAATGAGTCCGGTAGCGCGTTCTTGTTTCTTAAAATGTTTACTGGATACCCATGCGCCTATTAAATTGTTCCACAACGTAGAAACAACAGTCGGTCGTAGTAAATTAACAAAAATTAAGGACCAGGCTTGTTCTCGTCAGCAACGTAAGTAAATTTATGTCTGGGAAAGTCCAAGGTGGCGCATCGTCCGAGTTTGAAAAAGTTTTCTCACTGTTTTTAGATAGCAACCTATTTATTATACCTACTACTTTCGCTTTAATAATTCTCAATTTGATAATACAGTTCTCATTTCTTCGACCCGCGTATTCTACTTTTGCGTATGATCTATGTGTGGTGTGACGATAGCAGTTTGTTATTAATGTAATGATTTCACGTGTTTAATATTTATTTCAAATAAATTACCTCAACTGTATGTAGAAATAACTACGCTATTGCATTGGGTGGCACCTGTAAAAATAGTGTATGTTTGGTGGAAATAAATAAATAAATAAAATAAATAAATAAACTTTAATAGTACCTATGTTAAAATCTGATTGATTAAAGTAAATATGGGTGCAGAGCTCTCAAAAATTTCAAAAAAGTACTGTATAGGAAACTATCTTCGTGGATAACTTAATTAGTAGGTTCTAATGACAATACTTGTATACTTAAAATTTTCTGTGTGGTATAGTGATATTTTTAATTTTACATTAATTAACAAGTACTTTGTTTGATGTGTATTGATTGTGAATATTTTTCAGTATCTCTGAAAGCCGACTGTGAAGAATGCATAGTTGTAGTAAAACAGCTGGGAGTGAACCCCTCCGGTCTTGATGGGTTTGCTTTAACAAGACATCTAGAATATAAAGTAGAACATGGCTCCAGGATTGAAGTCTTGCTAAATAGCTATATCCATGTCATAGAGTTTGACCCGCCACCGGACAACTGTGAAAAACAAAAGCCGGGTGCCAAACGAAAACTAGAAGAGGATGAAGAGTCACCAAGAAAGAGAAAAAGCTTCAAACTAGATCCTGTTTTAGAAGTCTCTAAAAAAATAAAATCAGCTATGGAAAGTATTTGGGAGGAGATTGACAGAGGTGAACTCTATGTGTTCACTTCAAAAGGTGTCAAATCTAGCCATAAAATAGCAGCTTTTGACATGGATGGTACTCTAATCAAGACTAAGTCTGGTAAAGTGCATCCTGTTGATACTCATGATTGGCAAATAGCTTTCCCAACAATACAGCAGAAGTTGAAAGAGCACTTAGAACAGGGGTACAAACTTGTGATATTAAGTAATCAGGCACCAATAGGTAATGGGCGGGTTAAGATTGAAGACTTCAAAAAGAAAATTGAAAACATTGTCACTAAGCTGGATGTTCCCTTTCAAGTGTACATAGCTACGGGTAAAGGATTTTATAGGAAACCAACTACTGGAATGTGGAAAGTTTTATCAGAACAGGTATAAATGCTTCACAGCCCTGCAAGGGCTTTCTATAGTTACTTTTCATGATAAGAGAATGTAAGATATTTTTTTTATTTCAGAAAAATGATGGTTTAGAAATAGATATGGTTGAAAGCTTTTACTGTGGTGATGCTGCAGGCAGGGTCGCCAATTGGGCTCCAGGGAAAAAGAAAGATCACTCTATGGCTGATAAACTTATGGCAGAAAATCTTAACCTTAGATTTTACACGCCTGAACAATTTTTTTTGGGCCATTCTATTACCAATGTTCCCTTTAGCAAACCAGATTTCAATCCAAAAGAACTCAGTACTTCAACATTCAATCATAATTTAATTGGCAAGGACAAAGAGGTAGCAAATGAAAAAATAAATAATGGAACTTAAAATATACTAACTTAAAATAAAGTAATTTAATATCTTTTCCAGATACTGGTTTTAGTTGGATTTCCTGGTAGTGGAAAATCGTTTTTGGCCAGGCAAATTGAAAATAAATCTGGACATAACTATGTTGCTGTATGTAGGGATGTTCTTGGGTCATGGCAAAAGTGTGCTGCTGAGGCAACTAAATTGCTTCAGGTTAGTTTTAATTAGATACCAAACTATTACTCTTTTCAGTGGCTTACCTTTAGTGTCTGTAATAATTATATGAATTATGTAGTTTATTCACCAATGTCTAAAATCACGTAACAGACACATTTAGCACTCATTCCTTAGCTGATGTCAGTCAGGTATTCATAAACGTCCTGTTACACTGCTGCAAGTTTTTATTTTTTACATTTCCAGCGAGGAAAAAGTGTAATTGTCGACAGCACTAACCCAGACAAAGAGTCTCGCAGCCGCTGGTTGACGCTCGCTAAAGAAATGAAGGTAGACTGCCGATGTGCCAAGATGACGGCTAGCATAGCTCACGCGAAACACAACAACAAATTCCGAGAACTAATGAAAATCAACCACATTCCAGTCAATGACATTGTTTATCATACTTACAAGTAAGTGCATGACATGCCTAAGTCTATTTTTTCGTGATCTACTTCATTAAAAATGAAACACGTAAGTGTAGGTATGTAGTACCAGTAGGATATTTACGCGGATAGCTTCGAATCGCGTTTCTATTTTAACAGTCAGTATAAAGTTTGTACGTCAGAAGATTGAATTTTAAAGATGTACTGTTTAAAATGTACATAAATACATGTTTATGTATTTGTCCCGTGCTAAGTACTTATTTATCTAATGTCAAACATAGACATTTTTGCTGTTCATAAGGCTCTTTAAAAGCGTCTTATCGGCAGCCTGGACGATCAATTAATATAATTATTTGGCTATCGGTACCGACGTGCAAACGATAAGTTAATAGATACACCAATTCGTAATCCCATTTTAATTAATATTTCATGTTTTGTTTTAGGAATAAATATGTTGATCCATCCCATAATGAAGGATTCAAAGAAGTGATTGATGTCCCTTTCACACCAGACTTTGAAGACAAGGAGGCAGAGAAGATATATAGAATGCACCTGTTAGAAAAATAAAATTATAAATTAATATTGTTACTGCTTGCTTTGAAATAAAACAAATGTTATGCAAATCGAATCAGCATTTTTATTGTTTAATCACGATAAATCACTATTTCTATAACATCGTATAGGCCGATTTACGTACAGTAACAACGCTATTTCATTACTGCAAGCAAACTGTACTTTAGTTCAAAAGTTTTAGATTTAAAGGCGTAATCGTAACTATTTATTTGAAATGCTAATATGCATGCGACTCAAAGTTTGCTTCAAAATCTGTTCGATTTATTTACAATTTATTTGAACTTACATTTATATGAATAGTAGTGAAAAAATACAAGGTTTTTTTTTCTTATAATAACTTACACGTTATTAATTGCATCAGGCAATGGCGGAATGGACGGATGATTATTTATTTAACAATCATGTATCTACGAATTTTACATAACATTTATCATGATTCAATTTTGGAAATCATGTTTGCACCAAGCTATAAGCAGGCAGTTCTATCTACACACAATAATTAATTGAAAGGCAGCCTTTGTTACATTAAGATTTTAAAATGGTGTAATATCTATCATGAATATTAAATAGGTATCATATTTAACATCTAAGGTTTTATGCTTCCTAATCAGGTCTTACACTATGAGTTAAATCTTTCACCTAAGTATTCCATTTTTGGAGAGATGACTCATACTTAGTAATTTTTTTATTTGACTGTAAGTCACTTAAGAGCGAATTTCTAAAATCAGGACCTAGCAAAACGTTAAAAAGTTAATTTTATCATTCTTTTCTACTAACTAGCTAGCTATTTAGTCAAGACAATAACAGCATTTTATCACCGGCCTAATTCTGGCTAAACCTCCATGGCACGCTAATGTACGAATTTGTGATGATTGCAATCAATCGACCTGCATTTTGAAGATCATAACGGCTGTTCCCAATAATGTATCTGTTGTCTGCCTACTGTAGATACAATTTTGACATTGGCTCCATACAAGTAATGTCAAATTCTTATCTGTAGTAAGTAAAACAACAGACAGATACATTATTGGGTACGGCCTTTAGTCAGCTTGTGCTTCTTCCGATTACATCACAATGAAATGATTAAGGAGCGATGATAATGATTGCTTCAGCTTGCTGTCATTCACCGTCGGGATCCTCTTCCTCCGCGTCTAATAAATTATCCAGACTCGTGTCCGAGTCATCTTCATGTCATCTCGAAAGGCGATGGAAAATATTAGAAGTTAAGTTCATAATAATTATTTAATTCGGACGGATAATATGCGGAAAGTACTTGAGCAGAGAAAACGAAAGTTAGTAGTGTACCTAAGACATTATGACCAAAATGTATAATCTGTTCAGCTGTTTTCACATGAAAGAGTATTATATAGGTAATAATAACAAACCTTCGTAGGTACATCCGTAATTTTATTCATTACCTGGCTATATACACGGTGTCTATGTGAGTGAGACGGGCGCCGCTGAGCGGGACCGTCGCCGACACGGGCCTGAGCTTGCGTCTCTCCATGTGGCTGCGAGCTTGCTGCACCGCCAGGTCTCCGCACCAACGCTCACACCGAGCGTATATCACTACACCTGGAATTATGAACATAAAATTAGAAAACAGCTGTATTTCTGTATTCATTATTTGTCTATGAATTTATTCGGTGATCCTGTTGGCCTATGTGACCAGAAAGTTTCTTTTAGGTTAGGTATGAAACCGATAAATACGGTGTCATAATAGGTATACTAAGGTAAATATGGTCCTTTTTCTAATACCAAGTAATCACTCACCAGCGCCTGCGAAGAGTGTAATAGCTGGCCACGAATCAAGTAGCAACGGAGTCAGGAATAGTAGCGCAGTCAGCATCGTTATAGGTCCCTGAATACTTTGCGCCTTCCTCATACCCAGGTTGTGAGCGGGCTGCCACGCGCAGATGAAGGTGCCAGTCAGCCATACTACAGTACAAATATAAGTTAGAATGTTAAAATATAGTTAACTAGCGACCCGCCCCGGCTTCGTTCGGGTGCAATGCTCATACTAAATATTCTCTACTATTTAATGAATTTTGTTATGCATAAAAACCTTCCTCTTCAATCGTTGCGTTGTTTTAAAGATTTAGGCATAGGTATATAGGGACAGAGCAATCTTTGTTTTATACTATGTAGTGATGAGGGAAGTACTTCACCAGAATAAAATTGGACTATAATTCTAAAAAGGTAGTGAAACCAACAAAACAAAAATCTTACGAGGTATCCCCGTAGCGAACATGGGTATCCTGATGGCTTCGTTACAAAAGGCGGCTGCTATGAGAGCATCAGCGATGAGTTGCACGACGGCACCAGCTGCCGACCATCGGGAGCCTCGCACGCATGGTGGAGACGGTGCGGTAGATTCAGGTACCGAAGTCACCACCTAAAACAGAGGGGGTCTTTTACTTTTAGCTACGGTAAAAGGATGAGTTCGTTGAGGTTCAGGAAGTTTTATATTGTTACACAGTGCTACACTATGCATGAAGTGTCACTGTAATATTTATCTAGATACATTTGTTGCAACATCTTTTGTATTTGATTGTATATAGGAACACTTGTGAATATCAATGATACCGGACAGCCAGTAGTGGCAAGCAGGTAATAAATGTTCCTGAGCTGATTATATCACTTACTTGTATTCTGTCCCTATATTCTTTGACGACAGCATCGATGTCTGTTGAGTCGTCGCCTGAAGACATCTCTTGCTCGCTGGCTTCAGCGTCAGATATGACATCTACTTCGGCAGTGGCTATTGGCACGCCACTGCAGCTACTTGTCGGATCATTCTCTTCCGTTGGACAACCTGCATACTCATCTAGGAGAAGGCACTCTCTTTCCTCGGTTTCTGAAAGGCGGAAAGTAGATGTTGAACTAAAAACATGTTGCAGTTCTATAATTATTTTTATATTCATGATTAGTATTGTTCAAAATAAAGAAATATAGACAACTGAAATATTTGACGCAGATGTAGTTTTTGACTGTACCTTTGGTAACTTTCGACTTGATACTCTCCAAAGTCTTAGTGTGCCGAATAGCAGAGGGAATGAACCAGAGGCCACGTTTTGTTTTGCTTCCAGAAGCTTTAGATCCTCGCGCGGCTTCCCTTCCTAAGCGCTTGTATTCGATATCTGTAAAGCATCAGCGTAAAAGTTGAAAATCAAGAATATGAGAACCATCGGACCAATACTTGGAGAGAGGGACTTACCTCCAGCTTCCTTCTGTTCGGCTGTAGGCACAGTTCGCATGATGATAAAATGCAACGCCTGTATCGATATCCCGAGCAGGTGGCTTGCATTCATCAGAGTGATCATATGTGACAGGGGACACGCAAACGCAAGTATCGCTGCCAAACTTCCTGTAAGTAATACACTAATTAAGGTCTTCCCCCACACAAATGTGAATCAGGACTGTAATTTGATAATTCTAGTTAGTAGTTACGTGATTAAGCGATAACCAGTTATCCTACAGAGTATCGCGGTTGGGTTGCTAAATGACATCATCCCTGATTTATTCGCTCGTTATTACCAATTGGCAGGACGTCGACGCCTGGCTTAGCCGTTATTGCGTAATTTCACCTAATTTGATTTTATTACAGCAAGTAATTAGCACACAAAAATACTAACCAGCGGTGAAAACTGCAAGGACTGGACTGCCCGTGGTAGTGCTCTCATACGTCATTGACCTAGTTAGCACCTTCCACTCGGGTGAAGCGAGTGCCACTAGGACAGTGAAAAGTAAGGGGCACAGTTCAGTCAAGGCTAGGCAAATGCCGGCCACGGTCACAGCGGCCAATACTGGGCAGACCCAGCCTGCAGCCCTTGCTTCTAGTAGAGTAGTCACTGGCAAGGCTGCATCGATACTGTTCCTAAAATCAGAACAATAAAATGAAGATGACTAATACTTAGATGAAATGTTAGATACAACATGCAGTGGGCAGATGGAAGATGGAACAACCTGATGATACCAATTTATAGTATCGGATGACGAAACCATTAACCGGTTAATTTTTAACTACAATAACAAATGTATCTTCTTACCCTTTTAGCATATTAGTGTAGAGGAAACATAATCCGGAAAGTACTATTGTGGGTAGTCCGATCATGAGAAAAAGATTTTTCTTGAGTGTTCCATTGTCTTTGGGAAGTATTACATTGAAGGCATAAGATATTGGTGCACCTGCTGCAAATAGCTGAAATGATATGTATTGTTGAATTTTTAATCATCTTGATAGTTTTAATTGGCCATGATATGTAACTTTGCTTCAATATTGCTTACCTCATATACAGTGATCGGTATTGGCATATTGATATTGGCAATATCGAAGTTAATTAGACCGAATATGGCGAAGAACTGGCTAAATATGTACAGCAGAATTAACAGCATAAAGGTGAACATCATGCTCTCCTGAAAAGTGATGATAAGATCAATAAATATTAACATGAGAAGGATTGGAAGTTTTTTTTAACAACAATCATAGAAAATATTCACAATAAAAAAGTGCGTGTGAACTATCAGATTATGTATCATTCTCTTATCGAATGGAATTAAAGCTTTGGAAATATGGGTAGCTCTACAGCAATCATCGAACAATTTATGGGACTTATCGATTACGACAATCTTTGATACCTATATGAAATATCGAAGTTTCGAAACTATTGCAATTATAGTTCAACAAATCTAATAACCGTTACACAATTACTTCAAAACTATTGACAGTTACACAAGGGAGAAGGTTTTAAGAGTATGTAGGTACCTCTAGTCCGCACATGAACATTGCACAGACGACCATTACGACAGTGACCCCGAGGACATCAGGCCAGGGCTCCCCCAGGGCTCGCGTCTCATATCCAAACAGCCACCGTCTCGTGCGTCCGCCGGTCACATGGTCTGCCGTAGCGCTCAGAATACGCGCACATATAGCCACAGCTACCAGGTGTGACAGGAAAGTCATCCACATCGCCATGAAGTCTGCGAAAGAACGGACGTTGCGCTCCCGACGGCCTCTAGATGTCTTAGGTGGTGGTAGTATCTCGGCCAGTTTCTTGAGGTCTTTACATGTAAACGCTGTAAAAAGTTCATTTCGTTTATTTAAGAATAAAGAAATGCAAATGACAAACTTCAAAGTCACTAAGTTATTTAGCGGGAACTGTTAAATTGCATCAGTATAACGAGTGACAGGCAGGCAAGGAAGCGGAAAATATATTGCGCTGAATTTGCGGCTAGAACTTACTGGCAATGGTTATAAAAATAGCCAGTAACATGACAGCGGGCACGGCGCAATAGCTGGAGTTGGCAGCAGCCAGTGGGGCCAGGAGGAGTGCTCCGAGGGTCCATCGCGCCCCGCACGCCTCCCCTCCACTGAGCGCGCCCAGAGCTTTGCTCATCTTGCTTCGCTCTGTCCGCTCAGACATCTTCGTGTCTCTGTAAAAGATGCAAAGATACGAAGATTTCAAGGTTTTTAGTCGAGAAAAATATTTTTAATTTCCAATTTAGTATATTTTTAATTTCCAAAGGATAACATTAATCTATGAATCTTTAAAACCACCGTGTTCAGAAGCGCTTAAGAAAGGGGCTTATGAAACCTACCCATGATTTAATGTGTTCGGATTGCTATCCTTACAGAGAGCAAATTACTGTTATCATTTACATGGCAGTAGCAATTCTGAAAATTATATACAGAACATCGGCGAAGCTTTTCATTGTATCTTACAAATACTGCGAGTTCATCTATCTACATAATATGCACTCTAAATAATGTTTAAATAATTTTTCGGCAAGTATCGCATTTCTATCTTTAAAGTATAGGTATGCAAAAATCTGATTCTTTTTATCGATATGATAGGATATAAAATTGAAAAATAGTGAATATTATACGGTTTTATAAAGCAGAAGAGTAGTAATAAATTATATAATTTACCATTGCCGCAGCGTAATAACGAATTAACACCACTTTCGATGAAAATCCAGTTTTTCACGAACTCACTACATTTTCCTGATTGAAATGATCAAAACACACTGTTTAGAATAACTTTACTTAAATTTTACGCTTTTTTGAAGAGGTTTCGGACCTCAGACGGTGTTTTAGGAGAGAATAAGAGTAAATAAGGTCGTGTTTTCATGTTTATGCGCCAAACGTGAGAAGGGCAGAGGTATAGCTGCCTCTGTGTTGTCTCACTCGCGATCGATACGGGATATCGGTTGGGGTGACCATCCACACGGGAAAGCTAGAACGTAGCATACGTACGTACATAACTTTTTAAACACCCGTCTTTTATTCAGTACCCTTATTTTCGTTGCAGGTTTTTTTTTTGTAAGTTTTTCATGCCGAACCGATTGACTTTAAGTATGGTGGCAATACTGTTCTTTGTAGGGAAGAATAGCATTTGCTAAAGAATTTAAAGAACGCTTTTGTTTTAACGAAGCGTTTAGATTTCTGCAGCAAAAGTGTATCTTATAAACTTTTCATGACGGACGAAGGTTAGATTTTACGATGGCTGTTTTTCGTAGGTCTACAACAAACTTCATGTTGTGTGTGTGCTTGATACACATAACTAATTTTACCATACAAACACCCTGGTTTATTTGAGTTGAAATTCATTTCAAATAGGGTATTACATGCATTTTTGAAATATATCTTAAATAAATTCTTTAGTCTTAATATATCTCTAAAAAATTAAAAATATTTTTTTTTCTCACGTTATGTACGAATATAAAT
The DNA here is from genome assembly GCF_030705265.1 of Helicoverpa armigera. Classification (NCBI taxonomy): domain Eukaryota; kingdom Metazoa; phylum Arthropoda; class Insecta; order Lepidoptera; family Noctuidae; genus Helicoverpa; species Helicoverpa armigera. The sequence continues at coordinate 7,377,401 of NC_087127.1, read as the reverse complement.
TAATTGTTTTATCATAATTTCAAATTTCGCGCGTATTTCGCGAAAACGCGGCACACAACGGACGCCATGATTGTTTTTTGGTCATGACGTCATTACGTAAAAAAACAAACTACAGCTGTCAGTAATACATATTTTGATATGTATTGAAAATTTTAATAATGAGTAATTATGCTCCGTATCGTTGGTGTGTTGTTTCTGAATGTGAGAACACTAGTGTAAAAACACCAGACAAATTATGGATTCAAGTACCAGTGGATATAAATATGAGAAACACTTGGTTAAAAGTTGTTGACTACCGTAATGACGTCATTAGCATGGCGGCGACATTTCGTAGTGTTCAAAGACAGATAAAAAAACCTAAAAACTTTAAACTGCAATAAAAAATATATTTATGTACCTTACGAAGTGAAACTAACATTTCCCGATTGCTTTTCCTCTAAACAATCATTGTAATACACTTTTAATTTTTTTCTCATCTAGACTAAAATACCCTATTATGTCTTTACCCATACAAGCCCTGAAGCAGTAGCTGTAATGGTTTTCATATAAAAAATGGTCACTCTATTCTTGTGTAATGTCCTCGAATTTTCTAACGGTCTACTTGATGTGTTTAATGCTTTTCTATTCAAACACTTCCTACTTAACACAAAGTATAGCTAAGTATACTTAGGTTTAATCTCCTATTTCATAAGCAGATATACTGAAGAACGATTTATACCTGTATGAAGCGGTGATTCCAGTTTGTGATGATGCACATACTTAACTAATGTGGCCAGTTTCGAGATGAATGACGGGGCGAGGAAGGGCCAAATGAAACTTCATTGTTCGAGAAACTAGATGAGGTCTCGAAATCTCTCATTTGACACGTAATATGGGAATTTGCAAATGTAAAAGGTTAATCCAATTATGCTATCTGACTCAATGTTCCTCGTTGCAGTACACGGAAGAATTTACTCGCGGCATACAGAAGTCGTGATCGAGTTTCAGACAAACAATTTAATTGAACCTTGTTAAGAGATATGCCTATATACATTTTGTAGTTGCCTGGAAAGTTCCCAGTGATTAGTTAATTAATTGTAGTTGGGAATATTTAATGAGTCACGTTTTCGACATGTGCTTCATTTAAAACAGAGAACTGTCATGTTAATTCAGTCTGATCACGAATAGTTATGTAAAGAAGATCCCTATCTATCGTTTTAAAACTTATCAGCAATGAACGTTAAAACACCTGAGTAATAATTTAGCATTACACTTATAGAAATCTACAATGTAAGCTCTTAATCTCTGTCTCTCTAATCTTTCTTCTAATATATCTACGATTTCAGCCATTGCCAAGATTCGTATTGGTCTGGGCCGGCTTAACAGAGTATTACCTTACAGAAGGATTTTGAATATTTATTGATAAAAGAAGAAGAACAGCTAGAGCCGCTGATAAACAGATCAAGGTTTTCCCGCTTCAGGTATTGCCTTGTTAACCTTCCAGTTTACTTCTTACAATTTAAAAGCTCTGCATTTTCCTTCTATTTGGCGATTTTCCTAAAAAGTGGTAATTTTCTATTGATGAAAGGCTTTTATGTTTATGCAAATGTACCTAATATGGATCATGTCGACATAATTGACAACAGTGGCAGCGTATACAAACAGAGAATAATTTCATTAGTGATGGCACGGCGCGGCGCGGCGTGGTGCGAGCAACAAAAGCCCGCGCATCTTATCTAAACAAGAATGGTCTATTGTTCTCTCCCCGCCACGTCAAACAAAGAATCACAGATTATTTATTAGATACTTATCCAACACTTTTTAATTAAAATCATATTAGCGACGCAAGTGGTTTTGTACCTTCTTTGTTATTATATTTGTTTCAAATCGTTTTTATTCTATTGTAAGTACCTAACTGAAAAATTACGAAATTCTCTAGATACAATCCCGTCCTTATTGAATTTCTAAGTAATTGTCGTAAATATGTACAGGAATACAATTTTCTATTTTCTTTTTCTTTCTCGAACATCGAGTTTGTTGTCGTTAACATTAACAATAGCATCATGTTTAACGAGAAGAATTAATCAACGACTTAATTAAGTGACGTTTCCATTGCAACGTCGACATTTTTGTCATACCTCCTGTCTGGTCGCGCGTCGGGAACAAAATGAGTTGGCGTCAGTACTTTATAAATGCTGGAATCGCAGTTATCCAGACATTCTTGAATCCAAGTCAGCGCCTACTGGACGTGAACTGGGAACAACTTACCCCCAGACTAATAATTTTCTTCTCGAAAAAGTTTGTTTGTTGATTGTGAAAATGAAGTTTCAGTACGTGTGCTTAATTTTTGGTATAATTGTGTGTTCAATTGTAATGTGCGAGGCGTTACCGTTTAGAGCGGGAAATATTGATTATGTGAGTATTTCAATAATAATATTTTTATTGTGTTAAAATAAAATATTTTTTTCTGTGCTTGTGTTTTCTGCACTTAAATCTGAATAAGCATAGTATTATTGTATGGAGTAATATCCATTTAAAATTATTTTTATGCTGCCCATCGCTATAGGTACACAAAGCGATTGAGGTGAAAGTTTTTAGTAGTCTTAAAAACTATCACAAAAGTTTACTAAACACTTATCTGTTCATTGAATTTTCCAAAAAGCCTTATCTGTCGGGATGAAGGTTTGAACTTGTCAAACGTTAACTGTATTTTAAATGTGGGAAAAAATCTTGCGACTAAGCTTCCTTTAAATAATATATATAAGAATAAAATAGATTTTACTAACTATCGCTCCTATATTTTCGAAAAAAATAAAAACTCGTAGCGTGTTTGCTACGAAAGATAGGGGAATGTGTGAATTCGTAGCAACGGCTACGAAAGTTTTCTGTAATGAAATAATTTTCCTAGAGCCATTTTCGTGGTTTTTATAAAGTGTTTTTGAACTTCTTGACTACCTTTAGTCTTCTGGCATTTCTTACGTTTGACAAAAGTAAAGTCATGGAATGAATTTATTTTTCTTTTCAACGTTTGTTTGAAAGCTATCTAGAGCTTATGTGATGCGACGGTTAAGAAACTCGATGCTCGATCTTCAGTTGTTTCTTAATTTTAAAAGGATTTGAAATTGAAATAAAGAAAATTGAAGAAGTAGAAGGGTTGAGGAGCTTAGTTATTGGCGAGCTTATTCAATATCCTAGTACCTACTGGACTGAACCAAACAGATGATTATACCAGTACATAGTTACCTATATACTGGAACCACTAGCACAAGTTAAAGATTAAGTATGATAATGACTGTATTAATTATAAACTGTTGCATCGCGTCACAGTCAAAAAAAATGTTGCGTGACAATATCCTTCACTTTTACAGATTTAGATACAGACAATTAATTTTGAGCTTTTTTTACAGATGGAGGCAATTCGTCGTATGCAGCAGATTCCACAATGGCACTGCATGAGGTACAGGAAATTTCAGTTGCATGGTCACTGCAACCGCTGGCTCCTCATGAGACGTACCTGATACTCTGTGTCTTCGCCCAGGCAATGGAGATCATGAAAACGGTCCTAAGCGTAGAAAGAACCATTTGAATTTCGAATTGTATCTTGTAATCGGAATTAGTCAAGGAGATTTTATTACGATTTAAATAATATTTATTTATTGAATTTAGAATTATATTTTTATCGTTAGTATGTCTTATATAATAAAGGAGATTGGGCAAGAATGTATGAAGTTTGGTCCAAATGTCCACCACGAACGAGACCTATATAATTAAATAGTCCACTGAATTTAGAGTAACTTTTACTAAGAAAGTAAAAAAAAACGCCAAAAAAAAGTTATAGCCTAAAATGTATTCTTAATTTTCGATAGTTTTTGTATGTTATCATTATTATTTTTTATTTTACTTCACTTCCATTTCCACACTTTATCTAAAACTAAGATGAGTAAGACACATTTACATTAAAACAGCCCATATTTTTTTGCCCGATGGATGTACGAATCACTAACCAATTGAGGCGCCAGAAGTGCTTGAGTATACTCAGCGGTTCCTGTATCTAAGAAAGTTCGATGTAACTGGTGGTGCCTTCTCTCTAATAATGAATAATTCTATATTGTCAGAAGTTACAGAAAGTACGAAAATCGAACATAACGAAAAGTAATTGAAAAAATGAAATTGAAGAAATCTATAAAATGTTTTATTTAATTTTGCTATAACTTTTTTTCTGGCATTATATTTTTTTTTACTTTCATAACAAAAAATGTTCTATATTTAACGGGCTATCTAGTCTCGTTCGTGGTGGACGTTTGGACCGGAATCGCCCATTGTCATTTAAGATAGGTACGAGTATATTTTGTAGATTTGGAAATTTTTTTATGTAAAAAAAACTCTCTTGGTTTGTTTTTATTTAGAATTATTGACTGACTTTAGGGACCTTCTTAATTTCTTAGCGTTCTTGCATATTTAAATAAAATATTATGGAAATAAGTTATTTAAACTAGATCTAGGAATTTTACAATTTAAACGAATTCAAAGTGTATTTTGAAATGGAATTCGCAAAAAGATTTGCAATTTAAAAATTTTAATTGATTGTTTCATAATTATATTTTATTTAATGAGATAAAATTAGATGCTTGTTATCTCACCAAAGATTTAATGTGAGAGTAATTTAAATTATCTGTATCTAAAAAATATCATCTGATCTAAAAGTAAGCAAATGCATAGATATATTCGTTTTGTTATCAAATGAGCCATAAATTGTTGTCTGTTCAATCTTTTTTTGAATTGAATCTCTATTCTTCATTTAGTTGCAGATCTAATCATAACTTGTGTATGTTATCAAAATAGCTGTCTTTTGTTACAGCTGAGTTAATTTCATCACACTGTAGCCAAAAATAGTTATAAAATATTCGCACCATTCTATTCTGTGTATGTTACGTCAGAGTTCAAAGTCTAGCTTTACGATCACCGATGACCGTTGCACCATCGATCCACCTGACCCATGTAATCTTAACCTTACTTACGTAAAAAATGTTTCTTTTTTTTTTTATTTTAGTTTTGTTTTTTCAGTAGATAAGTTATTTAGACATGTAGTGTTTATCCCATTGGATCCTAAAGAATATCCTACTTTCACTAGATATGAACAATCGTTAACCTTTCGCATCGTTACAATTAATTGGGAAATAATTATATGGACCAGTCTTACCTTCCTTACTTCCCTAATATTCAAATTCAATTCACCTTTACCCTTTTTTTGCCGGACTCATATTGAACACATTCCATCAATCATCATCCATAGTCCTCTTCAACTACACATTAGTCACAAAAGTGATAAAAATAAATAAATCACAACTATGCGCATTTGTCACGCTTACGAAGTATTTTTCTGTTTTTGCAACTGCCAATTTCGTGGGAAAGTATGTGATTTTTAAGACCTAGTTAAGGCAGTTCCAGAATCATCATACATTACTCATTCGCATCTCGTCATGTTACGTCAGAGATCAAAGTCTAGCTCACGATTAGCAATGACCGTTGCACCATCGTCACACGCAACCGGTGCGATCCCAACCTTACTTGTTTAAGTACTTACTTATATTTGAACTTATCAGTATTAATAATTTTACGGTTATATCACAAATTTTGCAATTTCTAATGTTATTTCATAATTATAATCTTAGCAGAATAAAAACATTCATAGAAATGTAGATTATAATTCTGTTATTACAATAAAGTTATTGGTAGTAATTTTGCGTTTTAATTTAGATCCATTGATTGCGTCATATAAATGGGACAGTAAGAGGCGTCCAAGTTACTCAATAGACATCCTTATAGATGTGTTGGTCTGATATAATTGAACACGAGATGGCTTGTCTGTAGAGAGCAATGGGCTCTTACATCGAGCATAACCGATGTCTTCCTGTAGCGGCTAACTGGGCCACTCCCAGAAAGTGCACACTCGTCTATTCGATCTCTCGGAGACTGGATCATTTCGTAATGAAGTACCTGTGAATCATGTTACTTTATTATGCGGTAACATTTGGGAAGTAAACTGATATGTAACAAGGAAATGCAAGTTTCAGAATGCATTATCTGAGTCAGGTCAAACTTTGAAGGGTAAAATAAAAACAATCACAGTATCATCACGCACTTATATTTTGAGGAATGTGTTTATGAGGTGATTACAAGAAAGTCATCATCATCCTCCGAGCCTTTTTCCCAACTATGTTGGGGTCGGCTACAAGAAAGTGAAAATGTAATTTCACACAGAGATTAATCGTAGTAAGTACCTAAGGACTTAAGTGTTACGTTAAGCATACGTTTGTTACTTAAAGAGAAAGAGAAAAATTTAAAATTATTTTATTTAAAATATCAAGCAGAAGCATTCATTTTTATAATAATGAACATTTTGAAGATTATAATAATTGTTTAAGCATTTAGGTGTCCCGAATCAATAGCTAGCTTTTATAGTCATGACGCCGTACCGTATTGATTGTGGAAAGTTATTAGAACATTACTTTAATTTGATGATTCCAGTATTGTTAATCTTTGGTGACAATGTTGGCACACCACTCGTAACATATGCTTCTTGTAGCAGTTCTGTGTTAACATCGACTGAGGGAATTTCTTCAAGGTTTTCAACTTCATGTGTAATAGGTGTTGTAGAAGGTTTGACAGCTAGGACATTCTCAGTCTTCTTCCTCTCCATCCAGACGTTACTAATGAAACGAACGGTGAAGAAGAAAAATAGTTCGACGAAGCTCAGCAGGCTGGCACCAACAAATAGCCCTGTTGTACCTCCTACTGACACTGAAAAAATTTCCGAACAATATTGATAAAGGTTTTTTTTATGGGAAATCATTAAATGACTCCTCCCGCTGGGGGTTAGCAGCGGTGAGGGAGTGTCAGACTCATACTGACTAAAATCCATCATGTTCCTTCGTAGGCCTTTTATGTATCAGGGCCGCGGTAACTCTTTCGAACAAACAAAGGATTTGAAGCGAGATATTTAAAAATAAGTTCCTAATCTGATTATAAAAGCCAATAAGCAGTTACCGATGGTATGATTTATTTAAAATCCAAAAGCAGTAGTAATAAGAAGGATATTTACCAACTAAATCCAACCGGCTTCGAACAACGTTTCTTTTGAATCTTTCAGTGGGCAAATAAGCGAGTATTATTTCAACGCGTGCCTTCTTTTTATGACCTTTGCCTTTAACCCTGCAATGTTAACAGTCGATTAAATATTATGTACACAGTACCTTTTACCAGGTCCTGGTAAGCTAATAAAAAATAATAATGGCATGACCAAAGGATAATATGAAGACAGCACGCTAGCTTGGTACAATACAATATATATTTATAAATTCATCGTCATTTTCGAAAATATTTCACTAAAATTGGAAGAAAAGTTGATTTTAAGATTATTGTATTTTGCGTTGGAAAAAATATTTGAATCTTACGGTATAGAAACATCCTTAATAACTGTAATTTCAGTTTCATCGCATGAAGGCAGACAGTTGCATGAGAGTCCGGGACGGTTGGCCCACGGTGGCTTCAGTGTAGTCAAGTGACTAGACAGGGTGTTAAGACAAGCCATTCCCGTTAAATTACAACGAGTTTCTTCAGCTGAAATTACAGGAAATTATTACCTCCTAAACAAATAACAATTATTGTTGTTTAGATAAATGGTAAAAATAACAGCCTTAACAGACGAATAAAGGTCATGTGTGTGTTACTTAACTTGAGGTTATTTCCTACTCTTGACGATCTGGTTACACAATAAAGTGCAGTGAACGTTCTTTGTGATACATATAGAGGGCTAACTATGTAGGTATACAATACATATATACAATAAATAAATATGTCTCACTACGTGTACCTATAGTAGTTATACCTTATTGAAGTATGTATAGGCTCTCCCTGAGGATCTTATTTGCGTAAATCCTAAGTTTTAAGTTAGTCAGTATTGAAGACAGGATCCAAACTACAAATTGTCACAGCGCACGTGCGAGTTTTTTAGGGGGCTGGATTGGCCATAGAATTTTTTGGATTTCTCACAATTGCAATGTATTTTTTTAATTCTATGTCGTGAACTCACTGGTGCCGAGTATGAAGTGATCGTTGCACTGGCACGACTCGAGCTGTGCTCTCTTGCGACAGAGGACAGTGCACGCACTGTACGAGTAGTGAGGATACAGGCCATCTTCGTTCTCGTGGTGGAATCGGCATGCGCGCTGCTCCGACGTCGTCTCCGTAATCAGGGGATCGTTTTCTATGTTCCGCACTGATAGTATACGTCTAAAAAAATATAGGATTAGCAATACCCACCCAGTGTTGTGGCGAACGTGAATTTTTGTCTCGACATTCTTCAGAATCACATCACAACTATTCACAACTAGCGGTCTACTTACAGAAACAATTTTGTTAATGTCCATACGAACAAGGCAACAAGAAACATGCAACATCTCCTTTGTTTGTATTAAAAAGTTTTAAAAACCTAACTTCAATGGAATTAGCACGGCAATGTTTTGAGTCCTAAGATCACAATGTAAAGAATTTGGAACTTACCGATAAATATAGCCTGGTTGTAGCTTTAATGTAGAGGAGTGCAGAGTGGTCACAGTTGGCACCTCGTCCTCTCCAAGGGTATACATCTAGTAACATACAATTAAGCGTATTTCTTCATTTAGTACTTTGAAATAAATATGATAAAGGATACCGAACTCTCTCAAAATGTGATACCAACCATTGTCGTCAAATAGGAATCGAATTTAATGACTCCTCGCAGATTTTGCAAATTATTTACCATCGGGTATGGCCGTGGTTTCCTAAAACGAAAAGATATAAGAAAAACTTGAAACTTAATAACACCTGGCAGATTTGTCTAAATAAAGTAAAAAGCTACATTACTTTGTCTGAATGGAATTTAAAATGAAACACGGTCCAATATCAGTTTCTATGGGCTGGAAGTATTCACAGCAAGGAAACTCTTCATCGTTATACGTGCAATTCTTGATAATCTTAGTGCAGTCGCTTCGCACTAGGTTTGCATAGTATGTGTAGTTGGACTGAGGGCACAAGGGGTCAGGGTCCGGGTTTTTGTAGCACGTGCCAACGAGAACGTAGGTTACTCCTCGAAAGTAGACGATCTCCTTCAGCGCGTCTTCTAAGTCCAATAGATGGCCGGGAGGCCAGATCCTGCCAAAAAAACATAACTGAATAATACTTTTATTTGAGATAATTAGAACAAAAACATTTTAAAAACACTAAAAATAAATTTTACGTAAAAATTAAACAAACTTACGTATCCGAAACGTTGAATATTTTTGGATTGTTAGCTATTTCACAAATGGCTACTGTTGGCATTTTTGTTTCCCATTCTGTGTAGGTGGTCTCCAGGCCGAAGCTGATAGGACTCTGGCGGAAGGCATCCCAAGCCGATATGATGAGGAGCGCAGACCCGTACCAGGATAAAATAACAAGCACCAGCCAAAGTAACCTGGTTAAAATATTTAGAATTTCAAATCAACAGTCTATTACAACTGCAGCTTGATCAAGTATTCGTAAAAGATATCGATTGACCCCGATCTTACCTCTCAGTCACATGTTTATTGTCATCCGCAATATAATGTATGCCAGCAAAAGTGCAGTTAGCACAATAATCTTTTATCAACTCTTTACATATTGTTGTTTTTGTTTTAGACATATTGTAAGCAAGAATTACTTCAAATCCTATGCCTAGTGGTATTGACACGGGTGATGGACTTAATATTATGATCGTCAAAAACTAACGCCACTGTTTCATGTTGTGCAAATGCAATGAATTATTAATCAATTAATTATAAAATGTTATAATTGTGCAGCCTTAATCTACTAATGCTTGACTATGAAGGTCATTACTTCCATTATAATAAAACGAATTGTGTAAGTACATAATTGTTTTGTTTATTTCAACAATGTCAGATCGCACTAGAAATTAACAAATTAACACACTCGAATCATCAGCTTCGTTTACACTTTCAATATAACAACTTAAACATACACTCGTACTTAAACATAGTTTATTTACATTACATACATTTAACTTCATTATAAATATAATATTAATTTTTATTTTACAAATACAAATATCGCGGAAGACTTTTAAACAAAAGATGGAGTAAAATAATTATTAATTGCTGCTTGATGACTACGTGTTGCATTTTTAAATCTTAATTTAAAATTATAATTTTTATTATTTCTCTTATTTCATCATTTGCTATTAATAAGTGAAGTTTTAATCGTTGAAAATAAAATAACGCGTAAAAAATTGTGTAAATGCAATTGATTGTAATTGCATTTATTGGCTAAACATGTGACAACTTAATTTATAACATGTCGATATTTACAAAAACATAAGTAGTCACTATTTAACAATACATTAGTTAAATAATACTAACGAATTTTATTGCACTGGCAACATCATTAACACAATGGTGTTTTCATTGACTCTTCATTTTGATACAAGTACTTTAGTTTAATAAACCTACTGTGTCCCTAAGTATTGCAACGTTTCTTGACTGGGGAAGTATGAAGGTTCTGCGAATTCCCGATCATACCATTCTTCGGGAGAAGTAACGGGGATGTGGTTGAATCTATGACTGGATACGGACGGAGGTGGATATGTTTTCCTTGGAATAAGGCCCGCATGAGTCAGAATTTTGTGAATCTCTATCCGCGGCACATCGTGAGCATCTCGTGCGTAAACCTTGAAAATAAGGACAGCGATCAGCGTGGTGTTGCCTTCAACAGATCTTAATGGTCAAGGTGAATAAATCTTATTTTTCAAAAGCCTTTTTGGGAAATTAGCTTTCTTTAGGGCGCAGAAAAGTTAGGGAACAAATATAATGACCACCATAAAATGCTTTGATACCCTTAGTTTTGCAACCAGAAAAATCTACTGAACACCAGAAAAATAAAGTCTAAAAATGTAATAGTACCAGCTATTTTAGTCACGACTTCACTTTAAATTGTATTCGACCACCAAAGGAGATGGCCAAAAAAACACCCAGAGTCGACAGGAACTTCATATGTATGATTCATCATCATCATCATCATCAGCCTATCGCAGTCCACTGCTGGACATAGGCCTCTCCAAGTGCACGCCACTGAGATCTATTTTCGGCTTCTCGCATCCAGCTCCTGCCAGCCGTCTTGCGCAAGTCATCACTCCACCGTGCCTGAGGACGTCCTACACTACGTTTGCCGAGGCGTGGTCTCCACTCTAGAACTCGTTTACCCCAACGGTTATCGGTTCTTCGGCTAATATGGCCAGCCCACTGCCACTTCAGCTTGCTGATTCGGTAGGCTATGTCGATGACCTTGGTTCTCTGACGGATTACCTCATTTCTGATGCGATCCCTCAGAGAAACGCCGAGCATAGCTCTTTCCATAGCCCGCTGAGCGACTTTAAACTTGTGGACCAGCCGTACCGTCAGTGTCCACGTTTCGGCTCCGTAGGTCATGACAGGTAGGACGCACTGATTGAAGACTTTGTCTTTAGGCACTGTGGGATCGACGATGTTAGGACTCGACGTAGCTTCCCAAATGCAGCCCAACCCAACTGAATTCTCCTATTCACCTCGTCCTCAAAGTTGTTTCTACCTAACTGCAATGTCTGCCCGAGGTATACATATTTCCGAACAACTTCGAGAACGGCGCCGTGTATCGCAATCGGTTCCGGTAGAACATGTTCATTGAACATGACCTTGGTTTTGTCCAAGTTCATCCGTAGGCTGATGCGTAGAGAAGATTCAGCCAAGTCGTTCAGCATCTGTTGTAGGTCCTGCAGCGTTTCCGCCATGATGACGATATCGTCAGCAAATCTCAAGTGAGAGATGTGTTCGCCATTGATGTTGATGCCGCGTCCTTTCCAGTTCAGCGTCTTGAACATATCCTCCATTGCATTAGTGAACAGTTTCGGGGAAATAACATCCCCTTGTCTCACTCCTCGATGCAACGGTATGGGCCTTGTTTGCTGATTCTGTACTTGGACGGACATTGTAGCGGCTTCGTAGAGACATCTCATCACTTGGATGTATCGCCAATCTACTTGACAACGCTGCAGGGACTCCAGAACAGACCAGATTTCAACCGAGTCAAAGGCCTTCTCATAGTCCACAAATGCTAGACACAGGGGCTGATTATACTCTTCGGTCTTCTGTATAATCTGCCGCACTGTGTGGATGTGGTCTATGGTGCCGTATCCGCTCCGAAACCCAGCCTGCTCCGGTGGTTGGAATTCGTCGAGTCTTCGCGCAAGTCGGTTCGTGATCACTCTTGAGAACAGCTTATATACGTGGCTTAGGAGGGAAATGGGTCGATAGTTCTTCAACTGGGTTTTGTCTCCCTTTTTGAAGAACAGGACGACAACACTCCTACTCCACGCCTCTGGAGTTCTCCCTTCAAAGAGGACGGCATTAAAAAGCTTCTGGAGCTCCCCCAGTACGGGCTTGCCTCCTGCTTTTAAAAGCTCTGTTGTAATGCCATCCTCGCCAGGGCTTTTCCATTTTGAGCTGTCTCAGAGCGATCTCGATTTCGCCACTGCTGACTTCTGCCAGGTCTTCGGTGAAATGGCGTGTTAATGTGGCTCTAGAATCCTCATTTCCGGGATCAGGTCGAGATGCATGCGATGCGTATAACCGGCCATAGAAATTTTCCACTTCCGAAAGGACTGCCGGCACCGAAGAAACGACTTCTCCACTTGTTGTGGTCAGCTTCGTCAAGTGGCTTCTTCCAAGAGATTGTACGAACACCTTTGACCCCGATTCAGCTCAATTGCTCTTTCAATGTCCAGAGTATTGGAGCACCGGAGGTCGCGTCGTACGTGCTTGTTGATCTCTTGGTTTAGAGCCCGCTGAGCTGACGAAGTGACAGGCGGGTTTTCACGTCGTTTCTTCATAAGCCCTAATGTCTCTTCCGAAAGCTTTGATTTCTTGCCCTTACGCTGCATGTTACAGAATCTCGAACCTTCCTCCCTGAGGATCCGAACCACATATTCGTGGTTCTGGTTAACGTCTGTTGTGGTTTCCACGGCGGCAAATCGGTTCTCCAAATTTGACTGGAACGTTTCAGATCCTGTCATGGTTTGGAGCAGTGTTGGTCGGAGCCTGGCCTTCATCAGACGGAAACGTTCAGCCTTGAAGTTGATATTCAGAGAGCCTCGGACAAGTCGGTGATCACTCCCGGTATTAAACCTATTGATCACGGAGACGTCTCTGAATATGTGCTTCTTGTTCGTCATGATGAAGTCAATCTCATTTTTAGTCATAGTATCGGGGCTTTGCCACGTCCACTTCCTTTGGGGCTGCTTTTTGAAAAAGGAGTTCATCAAAAAGAGCCCCTCGCGTTCTAGGAAGTTGACGAGCATTTGCCCCCTATGATTCCTGCTTCCAAATCCATGGGATCCTACTGCCGATTCGCCGCAAATCTGTGCTCCCACTTTAGCGTTAAAGTCCCCCATGACAACGGTGTAATGGGTCTTTGTAGTGAAGTGGAGGGCCCTTGATATATCATCAAACATATCCTCCACTTCATCGTCTGAATGTGTCGAGGTCGGTGCGTACACTTGCACTACCTTGAGGCTATACCTGTCGGTGAGCTTTATGATAAGGTACGCTACCCTGTTCGACACACTAGACACCTCCACCACGTTATCAGCTAGGGACTTATTAACCAGAAACCCAACGCCACCTTGGGATTGTTGGTCTCCCTCTCGGAAGTACATTAGGTGACCTGATTCGAGGGTTATGGTGTCCTCCCCCTCTCTTCGAACTTCACATAACCCTAATATGTGCCACCTAATCTTCCCAAGTTCCACCTCGAGTTGCGCCAGATGCGAGTCAAGCCGTAGCGTGCGGCCGTTGTACGTCGCCAGAGTCAGTTTAGTTTGGTGGCCTCCCGTAACCCGGAGATTCTTCGCACCCCCTGTCCCGCCGTAACCACGGTCGCCACCGTGACCGGGAATAACGGGACTGCCGGGAACTAGGGGCCGTGGCTTTATGGTTCTGCACATAGAGGAATTTAGCCTACTGCTATCACGCTGGCCAGACGGGTTGATAGAGGGTTTTTTTTCGAGTTTTCCTTCTCTCGCACGGTGTTCGGTGCATTTTTTACTCCATTAGTCGACTTCTACGACACCCACTGGAAGAAGGGGTAGCGACATGTGTATTCTTAAGCCGTCGCTACACGGCTAGATGTATGATTGGATTCAGTATAATTTGTGGATTTTTAAAAGTATTTCAAATCATCTAAAAACCATGGGGTTCTCTTTTTATAACGTTTTTTTGATCAAGATTTTAGTTCACAAAAAAGTTTACTTTTACTGTTTGATGTTCATTAGAAGTTGAATGCAGACTCGTGATTGGACCGTTTTGCACGTTTTGCATTGCTAAGTCATTTGTTATATTTGACAATGTCACATGGCGCGATTTTCAAAGACAATTTCTGAAAAAACGTTTCATAGCCAGTTGTAAAGGTTGCATATAACTGCGAAACCTCTCCAAGTAGGTAAGTTCGGTGCTTAATCGTATCTGGAGTGGTTAAATACAAGACCTTTTAATCACCAGGCCAACTCTGAAACTATGGGGTTATTACTATTGGCTTGTAAAATATTAGTTTACTTTGCTTTTTTATGTTCCTTGATGTTAATAATCTTTAAAATAAACTTAAATTCAACATAACCTATTTTAACGATATTATGAAATAGCGCCTATACCCCATGGATTTCAGGCGGGATTTTTTGGCACCATCAAAGGTCTATCATAAGGAACCTATTGGTACCCATTTCGTTGCTGTCGATTCTGGGTTTTTTTTTTCTATGAAAATTTGGCCATCTCCTTTAGTAAATGATCACCAACTCTTGACGACCAAATTAATGTATTATTTTTGCCTAAATAAGTCACTGTGATTGCCATAAAATGTAGGCTTATTATCAAATAAAGTATTATGATGCCATATTAAGTTATGTGTCCGGCTTGCAATGCATGCGTGAGTGTCAGTATGACGAGTGACAGGGGAAAATGGAAGAAAATGACATATTGCGCCGACCCCAAGTAAAATTGGGAACAGGGCAGGAGAAAGAAGAAGAAGAATGTGTTTCTCAATACACTCCCTCGAAAACACACTCTTATCGCACTGTTTAGAGGCATGCAATAGACAATTTTCCACCCTAGTGCAGGAAAAGGGTCCCCATAATGTTATTACATTTATTGTATCAGGCCGAACTTATTTTTTTGGAGTCAGTTTACTTAAACAGGATAGCAAGATGTAAAAACTTTGATTATCATTTTATATTAAAACGCTGGTATAATTTTGATGATCATTCACTACTTTTGGTGATCATTTACTAGGTACTTTTGGGATAACAATGATTTATTTGGACTCATTTTGCTTAAATAGGATAGCAGAATGTAAAAACTTTGGTTATCATTTTACTTTAAAATGGTGGTTTAATTTTGGTGATCATTTACTATTTTTGGCTTGCGCATGATTTATTTTGGAGTAATTTCACTTAAATGGGATAGCAAAGTGTTAAAACTTTGGTTATCATTTTACATTAAAATGCGAGTTTCATTTTGGTGATCATTTACTATTTTTGTCTGCCATTTGTTACTATTTCTGGTGATCAGTTAAACATAAGCCGAAAAGTTATGGTCATGTATAAATATATTTGTATAAAGCATTCAGTAAAAGGAAAGTGTTATGTACGTGTTCTTACCAGTTTTTCTCCTTTATGTAACAGGCTGGTGAGAGGCAGTACCTGCAGTAGATGCGGGTTGCGTAACGCCGGGCTTCTCAGTAGGGCGGGCAACCGTTCCTCCTCTCTCCTGACTGCCACCACGTCAGGATGTGGAGGCGGCAGACACTTCACCAGCCACGTACACGTTGTCAGCAGGAATACCAGTGACTTCATTTTATTGGTCCCTGCAAAATTGCAACTGACGATATGAACGATCAAAAATTTGCTCCGCCAGAGACACAGATGGGATGAGATCGGAGAAATACCGTGCATACCTATATTTTACGATAAATATATGAACAAAGCTTTTTGATTGACATAGAAAAAATAAGGATAAACTTAAACTTTACCCCGAAGTCTGTCCAAGAAGAATGTATGGATTTTATTTATGAGTTAAAAGGATTGCTTGACTTAAATCAATGAATACCTAACAAATTGTTGTAGGTACTTATTAGGTATGCCGCCTTCTTCTTACCTAACTAAGTACCTATATAAAGACTGTCATTATTTTTTAATGACCTGTTTCTCTATGGTCTTAAAGTGGACCATCTATTCATAACTTTTACAACAGTGTAGGTAGATGACCATTCATTACTAACAAGTTTGTTCAAAGCTTCTAGCCTGCATTTCGTCGGTGACATAATTAGGTCCAAAGGTAAAAAGTTCATTCAGTAGGACAGGTGTATGTATGTAAAGTGAATAGTGATTTTTCGCTATTAGATAATTTGATTTTTAAACAATAAACAGAGATAAATTAAAAATTTATTAGCAAGTATGATGGTGAAATATTTTTAGGTAAGTAAGTACCTATATTCCGTTTATCTATTGTAAGTATAGTCAAACCTACCTGAAAAACTGTGTAAAAGGTCTTTAATTAATCTTACGACTGCTCAAGCTAAGTAGTACTTAGTAGTAGTGGGTATCATTTACACATTTGAACAAACTATATAAACTTGGGATCAATAGGGCGTGCTTCTGCATAATTTTGTACACACATTCCAGTATTTTTCCAAACATGCAACTTTTTGCACTTGACACGAATAAGCCGCTGCTACACGCTCAAGTAAGCGTAAGAGCAATTTACCGAGCGTTAGCAATTACCACGTGGTTCGGACAATATCCCAAGGTCGAAGTATCAAAACATAACATACTTTCAAACCATCCGCGGATTTAACAAACAATCCAATCTAGCGTTGGTCAATGTTCGAGAACTTACGGCATGTAGGTACCTTTTACCTTTGAGAGGCATTGGCGTTATGAGGAACATAAAATAGAATGGTTTATGGATATTCTTGTCAAACCTTATGACTCGCTTCTGTAGGTACAGCTAAGTATTTAATTAACATTCTATTTTCGAGGTACCTACCTTCTGAAGAGAGGTACAGGGATCCTCTAAGTTCATACAAGATAATGTTAAAAAAACAAACTTCTGTCATTTCTTTTACAGACACAAAATATGTGCCTTTATATGCTGTAAGTTAGTGAGTTCTTGTTTTAAAAAAAAAAATACAAAAGACTGATCGACGCTTTGCGTGACCAAAGAGCTGGCTTATTCTTGGGTCAAATAATTTAAGGGCACGTTACCGGATGAGAAGCAAAGGAATACACGTAATTTGTAATAAGTAAACCTATATTTATTTTTATTAAGGTAATAGTTCTAGTGTCTACAATAATTGCTGTGTTTTAATAAACAATTACATATTAGCGTTGTAAGTTGCTAAACTGACAAAAGTTTCTGAGGCACTCTACAAAGCTCTTGAAACTACTTGAAAGCTCAGGCAAAATAAGAGTAGCTAAATTAAATACTAAAGCCCTAAACAGCTCTACTACTGCATCGAAATTTTCATCTACCGGTTTCGATGCTCATGAAAAGTTTTTAATAGGTAAGTACATACATTGAACGGTTGTTTTGGCTAACAACGATTTTTCAAAAAACAGAATTCAAAAATTTCAAAGAATTAAAACAGCCAAAAGCTATTCCCAAAGAGTTGTACAGGTTGCTATATAAATAATCGTCAAAATTAACATTTACACATACCTCGGAAAATCGGGTAGATTTCCTTTGTTAAAAAAACACAACTTTCCAATAGCGTCAGTAATTTTCACAGTAGTATGACGTATTTTCACACTTCACTATAAACCACAATTTAAACTACCTACTATACAAATGATATGTAGTAATGTATAGAATATTTGAAGCTGGTGTCTTCGAGAAAGGCTGACTAACATTTGCTATGAAGAGTAACCAAGAGAATGGTCATCGGCGCCTACGACCCACCTCCACCGGCGCATTGCGCCAAACACCATTTAGATATCATAACATTAACACAACAGTATTCCAAAATATTTTGATGATATGCACTTACTACGTTGCTACACACTAGGCATTGTAAAATGTTTATACTTAGACATAATGGTGATAGTAATGTGACGAAGACAAACTATTTCACGTTTGTATACAGCGACTGGTGAAAAATTTAAACCGGTTACCACTAATTAATCATATTGATACAGAAAGCTCCACTTTCCTTTGTCATAATTACCTATATTATGAAAAGAAACGAATTAACTTTGGCACCTGCAAATTAAAAATACATGTGTCAGTGATAAAGCGTCCATGACATAATGATTTAGTAACGGTATGTTTTCCTGTATTGTATTAATTTATACAAAAGATAATTTGAGCCTTCCTTTTCCTTCGAATTTCATTGCCATTTAAATATTCACACAACGCTCTACTTAATCTTTTAATTATGCCATATCTATCATTGGATCGAAGGCATTTTACTTTTAAAGTCGAAATTAGATCAGACAAATACTTGAAAGTATAAAAACTGAATACTCAGGTAAGTACCTAGATGCAGTTTTTTCATTTTGTAAAATACTCAATTAAAAGCTCGTGATAACAGCTTGTAATTACGCTTTATTATGTAGCATAGTTGTAGAATAACGTGAAAATGACGTGACCCACTAGAATTTATTTTTCAATGATAAGTGTAGGACAGATTAGCATGCAACACGTTATCAAACATATTACCAGAAGCACGAGCTAATTGTTACGTCGAATGCATTATTAAATCGTGTCAATGTTTCAACAGAGCTTAGACATTTCTACGTAGTTGCTTTTACTCAGCATGACATGTTCAGTGTGTGCAAATTTCTCGTTGATAACCGCAATACTGTTGAGATCATTCTCACCCGTGTTTAATTTTATACTATCTACTGTGTTGCAAAATTGTTTCAATATTTTTTACATCTTTCGAATTAAAGCAACTTACGAAAGTCGGCTGATAAGTTTGGTAATTTGATAAGTATAATACTTAGGTAATACATACAAGTCTAGATTATTTCATTATTGTTTCTGAATATCGAATAACTATTTTTTGTAAATGAATGTTTTTTGGAGTGTTGCTTATCCATAGTGTTATATTTATCAGGCTTGCTTACTTTTCAAAGGCTCTTATTAAAGTCCTTAATTGCGAAAGCTGGCTTACTTAACACACATCGTACCTTAATTTCTTTACAATATACGTAAGAAATTGTGTGAAGTATCGTTTTTAAAAAGTAATCGAAAAGCTGTTATTCTAATAGGATAGCTGACGTGTCACGCGGGGTGTTACTCACTAATTAAGGGTTCTATATACATATCTATTTTTAAACTGTTATCGTAACATGTGTAAACTGAATAGAATGGTTACGCATAACAGTTTCATTGTCTCATGCAGATTAGTTTACGCAACAGCGCGTGACCGTTGGAGAGTGCGCGGGCGCAAGCCACGGGCGCGGCGCGGGCAGTGCCGACTGAGTGACGCGATGTGGAAAGTACCACTTGAACACTGCATGTGGATACTGTAATATGTGTTGGTAAAGTTACAACCAGTTTCTCTTAATTTCTATCATATATTTAGTCTAAAATAACAGCAGTAGTAACTTTATTGAACATGTCATTTTCAAAAGTTGTAAAACTGCTTTAAGTATACAATTGCATTTTGCAATGAAGTGATATCAGATTCAGAATGATTTATTCTCATTTCCTGCAGAGCAATGTTCGTTTCCATTTTCATTCAATTTCCGGGAAATAATCGAAACCTTCCCGTAAATATGCAAATATGAACGAATATATCGTAGTAGATACCTACATGTGAATCGCCAATGACTTAATCCACGTGGTGCAATTTAAATAAGTAATTTAGATCGACTGCAATTTTTGTGACATTTATTATGTAAACGCTTTAGAATAGCAGATATGAGACAGATAACTACTGCATTATAAAATATCAAAATTCTTCCACATTAAAGTGAATGTGGGCGGATTCGGAGATGATCAAATTGTTTGGCAATAAGTTTTGCAATTATGTTGCGAGCCCGATCGTAATGCTTACACTGTGCTCTTTATAACCTGCTACTCGAGTAGTCATGTGATTTGGTTTCATAAACGTTATTTTTCCACTTTAGCCAATTAAACTTCTAAAACAGTAACATTTACATGAATATAATTAAGTAATTTAGAGGAATACTGTCAGCAATGATAATAATTAGGTTCATCATGAGAACTTTGGACCGAGATAAAAATGACAGTGCTTATTTGGTTTGTTGTTTTCCACCTACGTTAATATAAATCATATTTAATCGTTTTCCAATCACAAATACTGGCAATACACGAGAAGAATCGATCAATCACAGTAATTAACTTCACATCAAAGCTCGATCTTATCATAAAATAGAATATTTAAAAACGGTATTTAAGTACTTTCCCACAGAGCTAGTTTTAAAAACGTTTCGGAATTATTGGCTTCACCTGGTTGAGCTTGTTCCATTTAAAATTGATCGTTCGAACAGTTAAGCTGGTTAAAATGGATAGAATTTCTCAAAATTATGAATTTGAATATCGGCGTCGTTTGCGCAGGAAAGCTCCGGAGCCTGACAGACTTGATATACTAAAGGCGAGTATAAAGACAGTCAGCAAAGAATATTGTGAGGAGTCGTCCATATGCGGACTGAAGCATCTTGTGGACGATAATACTCCGTTCGTTGAAAGGTATGTAGCGTAACTTTGGTATGGTAATGGTTGGCACTTGACACTCGATTGCAATACTGGCTACTAAGTCCCAGATTAACTTGCCATGAACCTGTTTGGCTGGCCCCCGTTAGGTGTGTTTGGAGCAATTGCTCTTATCTTGAAGTGGAAAGGCTTGTTACATCACTTGAGATTACTTGATGTTATATCACTGAACCATACATAGTGCAGATATGAAACAAGTAGGCAGCTTTGCTAATAATATTGAAATAGTAGATACCTATTTTTTTTACATGTCTAGTTTATTTATCTGACTTCCCAAAAAGAAGGAGGTTCTCAATTCGTCGGGATCTTTTTTTTATGTATGTTCTGTTCACCGATTACCCGAAGACGCCTGGCCCGATTTGTAATTCTTTTTTGTTTGATATATCTATACAAATTGTAATACACTGTGTTGCTGGGAAGTTTATTCTTAACCGCTTCTTCTTCCCAGCCATAACACTAGAAAGTGGTGAAAAGTGGCGTTTTGGGGTTGCTGTCCTTTTGTAATTTGATGTGAAAAAATCCTAAAAACTAGCCTAGTTTCAATAAACGTTTTTGACTTTACTCCTCTTATGTACTCCTCTCATGAACTCTCTTATGTACTCCTCTTATGAACTCTCTTATGTGCTCCTCTTATGTATTCTCTATTGCACTCCTGTTGTGTACTCTTCTTATGTGCTCTCTTATGTACTTCTCTTATGTACTCCTCTTAAGAACTCTCTTATGAACTCGTTTCAACACTAGAATCATCATCCTCCGAGCCGTATATAACATGTTGCTGTATTTAGCTATGCTTATATAGACTAGTTGATTACAGAATCATTTGGATCGTAACATTGGTGGTGGGTCTGATCTGCTCCATATCGCTGGTGTGGCTGACGTTTGACAAGTACTACAGCGCGCCGCTGGTGACCACACAGTTGCCTGAGGGCACGCCGGTCAACAAGATCATATTCCCAGCTGTCGGCATTTGTACTAACAACAGGATCAGTAAGCGAGCTGCCACCGAACTTGCCAGGAAATTGTAAGAGATTTATTATGGCACTTATATACCTACTTGTATAGGTACTTTAAGTGTGGGAACTGTTTTGGATTAAGTGTTGCCTATTTGATTGTTATTGTGTTTATATAATATCTGTTTGTCTCCCAAATAAAGAAATTAAGGCGAAAGTTAAGTTTGTGAGTGCATGTGTTTAAATTCTTCACGTAACGGCCGTACCTACCGATTTTGACGAACCTTAAGGGTCAATTCACACTGAAAGAGCAGCGGCCGGCAGCGGCCGGCAGCGGCCGTAATTGCAAGGGATTGAGCGCGAGCGCGGCGGGCCGCGCGGCGCCGCGCGGCGCCGCACCGCGCCGCGCTCTTACATTTTCCGTGCTCTTACGGCCGCTGCCGGCCGCTGCTCTTTCAGTGTGAATTGACCCTAAGGGTACTAAATAGCTTGTACAGTTGAATAGCAAACAGGCTACATTTAAGCCGGGTGCGGGAAGCCCCGTTATTTTCAAATACTTTGTTCTAAATTCTAAATAACCAAGCTACTTCTAAATTCTGACGTATTGTATGCCGAAAAATGCTTGTCTCGTTGCAGACTGAAAGCGGAGCGTAATCAAAATTACACAGAAGAGGAAATGATGTCCCTGCTGTATGGACTAGGCCAACTTTATGGGCTGGGTGCAGTCAACTTTTACAACGTGTCGCCTCTAGAGCTGCATCACGCTTTAGGCGAATATGACGTGCATGAACTCATGCAGAGTGTACGTCCCTATTGGTAATTTGTACTTAACATACAAAAGGAACACCATGAACTGAGTTATTCCGCTCGTGTCTTTATTTTCTACTCGTGATATTGTAAATGACAATATCCTATCTGCCTAGTCATATATCTATAGTAAGCCTAGTCGTGGTCAGCACACGGTCACCCATCCACGGAGCGATCGCGTCAAGCGTTGATTTAGCTTACCTACGATCAATGGACCGGTGCCGGTGCGGCTATGTGAATTAGCCCCGAGCTCCTCACAGTGTATTGTTATCGAATATATCTAAACAATAGCAGCAATTTCTGGAACGAGACAGATTTTAAATGTCCTCTGAGGTTGTCACACTTTACATCAAAATTCACACAATTGACAATATCGTATTTTATATTTTCATGAAAATGTTTTACAGTTAACGCCTCGGTGTGAAGATCTCTTAGTTCGATGCGTTTGGAACACGGAGCCGCGAAAATGTCTAGATTTGTTTGACTTTCGACTCACTATGAACGGCTACTGCTGTACTTTTAACTACTTGCGACCACACGATACTATTTTTGAGAAGTAATTATACATAATTAAAATTCTTTGATAACTTTTTTTGTTTATCAGCTATTTAAATATTAGCTTGTTTTAATTTGCTTCCAGTGTAACGAACAGTTCGCGGAATACTGACATGTACAGGTATGGCAATAAGTCTTTCTTCGACTTTGACCAAGGTCTGAAAGTTTTGTTGCGCCTCAACGAGAGTGACGATTTCTTCTACAACATACCTTTACAGGGAGCTCAGGTAGGATCAGTATTATAAAAGAGGTACACAGATTTTTTTATGCAAGCAACTTTCAGTGAAGCGAGTGATATTAATATAACTCATCTAATTTCAGCTACAATTTTCAGACGCATATGACTTTCCGGACTCGCCAAGTGGAAGTTTTGCTATGCAAATAATAAGTCCTAATGTACAGGTAAAGTTCTTATTTTCTCCCATCTGTGACAGCCATTACATTACAGGCGTATGGTTATTTTGTTTAGTCGTCAACTTAATGAATTGTAAAAATCACTTTCCAGTACACTGAAGGTATTCGCGTCAGTGAGCTTCACTCTCAAGTACCTACATTCTTTAACAAGCACTCATGTGTAAGTTTTATGTTACAGATGTCAGTGATGGTAACAGCCAGTTTAACAGAAGCGTCCCGTGACATACAACACGTGCCTATCAAGCTGAGAAAATGTCGATTCTATGACGAATCATCATATCTCCCTTTCTACACTTACAGTGATTGCATGCTGAAATGTAGAATGCATTTTCTGTTAGACAACTGCAATTGCACGCCCTTTAATATGCTGAAGATGACCAATGCAAGGACGTGTAATATGAAGGATGTGCCTTGTCTTAGATCTTATTACTGTAAGTACCTACTTATCGGTGGAATCACATTTAGGCGATCTACTTTTATAACTATATCTCACGAAGTGATCATGAAGTCATTAGCAATTATTGTTGTAAATACTTGAATGAGCCTTACGTATTTCAGCACAATCGATAGCCGTGCGCCCGATCGTAGATCACGTGCCGCCTGAGTTAGAGTTGGATGCGGTCAACGGCGGGATCGACTGCCCCATGTGCAACCCCACATGTTCCAAGACAGCTTACAGTTACGACTTCAACAATGTCGTAATATACCCGGAGTATCTCAACACAGTTCCCGACAGTGAACGGGATGAATGGCAGTGAGTATTTTATGAGCATTGTAATCAAAACGCAGATGCTTCTAACTGGGCGTAGGTCGGTATGTACTGTAATGTACAGATTCGCATTATCTAGTTCTGTTAACTGGTTATCAAAAAACATATACTTACAACCTGACCGTGTTATTTCTTATCTTTAAACCTGTGGCATACAACCACTGACCTCTATATTTACCACTGGACAGGCTGTTGTCAACGTGCTTTTGTGCCCGTTTGATAATCGCCATTTTGGCGCTGTTAGATGTAGCGAGTGTCCGTGGTCATAAAATTATTTTACAGTGAACCAATGAACAAACAGTTCTCTCACAGCCGTTTGAA
Source organism: Helicoverpa armigera (assembly GCF_030705265.1). Classification (NCBI taxonomy): domain Eukaryota; kingdom Metazoa; phylum Arthropoda; class Insecta; order Lepidoptera; family Noctuidae; genus Helicoverpa; species Helicoverpa armigera. Next base: position 7,352,772 of record NC_087127.1, on the reverse strand, counting down.
ATTATACGTCAAAATTAGTTCTGTGGACACTCGCTTAGACGATATGGGCGCTTCAAATGGGCACAAAAAAATTGCTGTCAAACGTACGGAACAGCCTGTCCAGTGGTAAATATAGAGGTCAGTGCATACAACGTACACCCACCCATAGTCCAGTCCATCTAACCATTTTAAATAAAAAAATAAACAGAAAAAGCTTTTTGTGATTTTTTTATTCAATCATATAAATTAAATGATACGAGTACATGAAATGCGTCAAGTACCTAGTGTCCAATATTTTATCGTCGAATCTCAAATGTCCTAAATGCGCAGCTGTTAATGGGACCTTCGTTTCGGAATGCAGCTTTTTCAATTCGCGATTTCGGACTGCCCACCTTTTGTAACCAAATCTTCATGTCTTCCACGGCTATCGCAGGTCCTTGTAGTTGGCCTACCACAGTTCCTTGCGCGGTGTTCATCACCCATCCCTTGAGGCCTAGTTCGACTGCTTTCTTTTGCGTATGTTTTCTAAAGAACACACCTTGTACTTTGCCAAAAATTTCAAAGTCAGCAGTAGAATATGTTGCTTTTTTAGGCGCGACTGCCATCTTTAGATACGAGGTATTAAAAATCCTTCAAAATTTAATTCACATCAGAATACAGGGACTCGACTTCACATTTTGACAATAAGTTGTTTGTTTGATATCGTCGTTCGGGAGACAAAAAGGGCGTCGTTTATTGTTTATGCCGATCCATTGCGAAGGTTGTCATGGTGCAGAATATACCAATGATAAACAATAATTCCTGTGCCATTACCTACTACTTATATCTCAAGTGATTCGTCTAATGTACGTAAAGACTTACTTATTACTATTGCGAACCTAACTGTAGGTACTTAGATGGTATGTAGCCATTTAAAAATCGAATTCAATTCATGTGGAAGAAATCGAAACCTTGCAAAGCTTTAGTCCAATGAATGAAACAACACCAGGGAACAAAATAGGGGAATACTGGTAACACTTTGTTATGCAAAGCACATTGGACTACATTTGTTCTGAACTAGAACAATACCATTTGTTGCAGGCAAGGCGTAAATTTTACCGGAATCTCGTTTGTTCACGTGAAGTACGCGAGGGACGTAGCCGACTGCTACGGACAGAATGTTATTATGAAGTGGTTCGATCTCATCAGTGAGTGTTTCTAACTCGTATTATTTTGTATAAAGTATATTACGCTTTTAATCTAATTTTATTCTTCCTAAAAACATTCAAAGTGCTACATGTTAGTCGCTGTTTAATTAAACAGGTTTCTTATTTTCGTCAGGTAACATCGGTTCCACCTGTGGCTTCATTACCGGCTTCAGCTTCGTTTCGGTGTTGGAATTCTTTTACTTTTTCACCGTGAAGTTGGTTCGAGAAGTTCGCTCGCGACAGCACCGAGTCAAGAAAGCTAATAAATTGGTAGTGGAACCCCAAAGACCACGACATTTCGAGCCCATTCGTCGATACCGATCAATATATTGGAATGAAATTGCAGTGGGATTAGATTGGGAGAAAAACCGACATATCTTGTCATAATCATAGGATATTGAAATTAAGTTTACTGTGTAGGGAATAGGGATATAGTCCAGTATTAGATTAAGAGTTTCTGTATTGTCGTTTAGAAGCATTGAATATTAGTGTAGCATTCGATATAAGATTTTATCAACATAATGGTTGTATAAATCGAATAATTGAACACCTGTGTAGTTCTCATTCTGATTATGATCTTTATGAAACTTGGATTGGGCACCGTCGTACCTAATTGCCATTATTTATTTGTTCTGATACATGTATGTTATCGTTAAGCACGTAAACTGTTCTATAAAAAATTTACTCCTTATAATAACGGTTCAGTTATTTCTTGCCTACCATACACCCAAGTTTCTGACATGTCTACAAAAGATTCCTGGAGAAGGTATTTGGAGATTTGGTGGAATGGAATCAAAAGTTTACCGGAGACGACCTCCATACATGGTTTTAGATTTATTGCTGATACTCAAAGACATTGGATGGAAAGGTAATACTTTCAAAGTTGTTTTTTTTTTCTATTACTCTGTATAAGGTAATCTGAAAAGACATGCAGGAACTAACGATTCCTTGGTATGTATTTTTAAGACTTGTTTAACAAACTGAATGTTTCAGGCTTTTTTGGTTGGTAGTGGTAGCTCTTTCCTGGTACGGTTCGTCCCTGTTGATCGCAGCACAATACGACGCCTTTCAGAACAATCCCATATCGTTCGTTGTGGAGACAACCTACAAGGATTGGAACACGGAATTCCCCACCGTGGTTGTTTGCGAAAATGACAATTCAAACCGTGTGGAAGCGATCTCGGATGGGTACTTACATTCCATTTATTTTATGAATATAATAATTTATACCGCACAACTTTTTTGTGTTCTGCTTAGTATCTACTTGACGGGTTGCATCTCTTATGAAATCACATGTGATAATATAATAATATCGCAGGCTTCTTTTTCTGTGTGGTTTACAATATCCTCAATCTGTGTCTCTTGACGTGTGTCTAGAGAGTTTCTAGTAGATGTAAACTTTACATCAACTAGAAACGAACTCAAATCTTTGTTATTCCTAATTCTTTTGTCATTTTTAGTTTATGGGGAGAAGACCACGATTTCAACATGGAAGAAGTGTTAAAAGAACTAGCTTTTTTTAAAGGAATCACTTACTACACGTCCGAGTTTTGTAACTTAGTGGACCCACTGCCTGATTGTATGCAAACGAATTTAACTTATTACGCCAACTTGGTAAGTTAGATAACATGAACGTTAGTCTATAGAAAAAGAATACAGATTGTCTTGTAAATAACACGAGACTACTGAGAGTATTCATTGAAGAAGGTATTTTTTCTGCGTGTAGGGAACTACGCATAAACCTGGCTAGGTAGGTACCATGGTGGTTTACACACGTAATCTATGTAATGCATAAATCGTTTGTACTTAATTACGTTTGCAGGTGAGAAGTACCTGTCAGGAGACACTAGCAAACTGCTCGTGGAATGGCATCCCATTTGAGTGCTGCAAGTACTTCAGGCCTATGGATACTGAGCTCGGAACGTGTTTCGCTATTAACACATTGCAAGGAAGGTAATCGAAAATGAATAAAACTCATGAATGAGACTCTTCCGAATAAAAGATTTACCCACTGCCTGTTTTTCGGCTGTAGCATTGCTTAAGAGTAGGGCTGCCATTTCGAATGTCGCCAAACCCGGACAAATATTAAAAAAAACCCGGACATTTGGCGTAAATCGCATTTTTTCCCCGGACGAGTCCGATTTTTTTTGTTTAACAAAGCAAGACCTAATTTTTAATACATATTACCATATTACTTAAATTCAATGAGGTCCTTCCTTACATGAAAGTCAGGGCCGTCTCTAGCTCATGTAGTACCTAGTATTGAAAGATTGTGACTTAATGTATTTCGAAGGTCATAATTAAGAAAGCTCATATGGAAACTAGGAGTTACCTTCTTGATAGGTTAGACAAAAAAATGTTGAAAAATACAAACAACTGTAAAGTGAAATCGCCGCGAGCGCAGCGAGCGCGAAAATTTTTGAGTTTTGGGTCACTAAAGCACCTAAACTTGTATAATAAAAAAATCCGCAAAGTGAAGAAGCCGCAAGCGAAGCGAGCGCAACATTTTTTGAATATTGGGATATTAAAGTAGCTAAACGTAAAAAAAAATGTGTTAAGAAAAGAAGCCGCGAGCGAAGCGAGTGCGAAACTTTTGGAGTTTTGGGACACTTCGACTTCTGCATTATTAGGCGCCCGGGTAATTCGCATACCCAGGCACCATAGGTTAAGATGGCCCTATGAAAAATGTCCGGGTTTTCCCCGGACACTTCTTGAAACCCCGCCCGGACGGTCCCCGGACGGCCTCCAAACGAGGACAAATCCGGGGAAACCCGGACGGATGGCAGCCCTACTTAAGAGAGAAGAAGGGGGGCTCTTCTGTAAACAAATCCATTCAAATTGGTCCCTATATAATATAGGTATCTCCTGTTTTAAATTCGGGGAAGGGGAAGTAGAGGAAGAAGAAGTATTGATATGTTTTCCTAAATCATTTGCTTATACGGTTTTTGACAGAGAGAAGAATGCTCCCAAACTGGACATGGTGAGTAATCGTACTACGGGACCAGGTGCAATCAAATTCGATGTGATGGTGACTGCAAACATTTACATTCTGAATGAGGAAGAAGTGCCCACACTCACTACCATAGGGTCGGATGTTTTAACAGTGGGACCAGAAATATTTCACAAGTAAGGACCCTACGAAAGTCAATAGCGAAGTGATTAATACAACTTTAGACTTTATCCGATCTAAGTACCTATTCTTATATTGAAACACACTGACTGATCCCTCAACGATAGTGAACAAACTAAGAACTAGGACGTATAACGCAAAGTTGCGTTTTGCGTGATGTATTAATATACGGCTTCAAGTGAAACATTGGGAAACGGTTCATTTATTATAACAACTACATTATCATCAAACATACTAATAGAATCTCATCCTGTTGTGCTATTTTGTGCAGCGTCCCATTGAGAGATTTCATTGGCCTTTGTCATTCTAGTGAAACGATGGCTATCTAACGAGTTCGTCGAAATAGGTGACACTTAAGAAATTGAGTCCAAGGAATATGAGACAGGTACTAACAATGTGCTGTTACAAGTTTATTGCAATAATTCTTAACATCGTTTGTAGGCGTTACATAACTATACGAAACATAGAAAATGATGCGGGGGCACGATTGATATCTCCTGAAAAACGAAAATGTCGCTATACTGATGAAAATTTCTTGCAAGTTTATCACCACTATTCGTACACGGCCTGTACTGTACAATGTCGAAAGGATGCACAGTTGGAACTTTGTAATTGTACCAATTATTTCATGCCAAACGTTCCAGAGCACCTCAGGTGTAATGTCAGTGGCATTATCTGCTTGAATTCCCACGTCCATGAACTTTCAGTGAGTATAGACCCTTGACTTATATCAAACGAGTGTGTAGATAAAAAAATCCTTCAGTAGCATAAGCCGAATGAAGCTGAATAAGTGTAATGAGTAGGAATATACATAGGTACTTACATAATAACCTAATAATAAATAGGTATAAGTACAATAAGATCTGTTTGGAACACAGGTCCTTAAAGCCAGTTGGTCGTCTCGCGCCGGTTTGTCCTGCAACTGTCTGCCGTCATGTACGGAAGCAGAGATCACGATCACGAAGGACTTCAAGTTAATAACGCCTGATGGTTACGCGAGCGTTCAGATAGAACTTGCAGTACTGCCCAGTGAACGCTACAGGAGGAATGTTGTACGCGGCGTACTGGATTTAGTAGGTAAGAAACAGTCCGTGAAAATGCTCAAAAACCCATGCGTATTCCAGAAGTTGAAGAATATTTTTTTGGTTTTGTATTTTCAGTGTCTACCGGTGGGACCGGTGGATTATTTCTCGGTGCCAGCATCCTCAGCTTTGTAGAACTATTCTACATATTGTTAATTCGTCCATTTTGTGACATATACAGTCAGCGGGATGATGACCCGTGGCATAGAAGATTTGGTTTGCGTAGCCTCCAAGACAATAAGTTTATACCGAATTGGGGCTGGACGTACGATCGCAAGGTTGATGACAAAGATAACGCGAAGGTAGAATACAGCAATCGTTAACCTTCTGGTATCTACTGCATATTTTTCTGTTAAGTAAATGAGAGGTTTGTTCCCATAGTTGTAATTAAAACTATAGGTACGTTTTCTACAAATCGAACACTATTATTTAATGTTACTAATGTTGGACTTCACCGACGTTTGGAGAGCTACCGTGAATAAATCAATGTGTTGTGTGATCTCTTGACTGCCAGGCCAATACAACATCTTAGTGGTCTTAGCTAATGGGCTACATTGAAAAGAACTAGGCTTAAAATATGTAACACGATTACGTATATTATACTGTGTATATTCACTAGACAGATCGCACTTATCTTGCACTATGCACATTTACATTAGATACCTACCTTTATGCAAATAAAATACTTAAGTCATATTGGACTACTCGTTGTTTTAATATCTATTGGGTTAAATGTTCCTATGTAACTGATTAGATAAGCAATATCTATCTGCAATTTCTTCAAATATTTCCATGACTTTCTGTTTATAATCTACATTACTCTCCATCATCTTTTTTATAAACAATCCTTTATTTTTGGACAGTATTTCATTAAACTGGGCATTATCAGAGAAAATTTCTGTGGTGAGGTCATCGTCCAACCAAAACTGTGGTATTAGACAAGCACAGAGAATAAGCCCCCACTGTCTTTGCTCTTCAGCAGACTGCAAAAAATCATCTCTAGACATTATTGATGCGATGTTGACATTATAGTTACATAGTATTTTTCCAAGTTCTTCATAGTAAAAATCTAAAAACAATCTCAAATTTTGCTCTCTAAATGTTGGGTCTAAATTGCAGCAGAGTAGCAACATAACATCACCGGCCGGAGGCTGATACCTTATCGCTTGAAAATCAACAAGGATGCAGTCATCTGGCTCAGGCTGGTTCTCCCCGGCCTCAGTGTAGTGAAACATGATGTTATTATTCCACAGGTCCCGGTGGCAAATTACATTCTTCTGTTTAGGAGCGAAATCACTTAAGCTTAAAGCAGTGCTCCAAACGCCCTGCCAAAGACTGTCGATCAAATTAATATCTGCTTCAGTGTACTTTGAATATGACTTAATAGCTTCTAATGCTCCGTACATGCACTGACAAAACCAATCTGATGTCGAAGTGTATCCACCTCTGTCCAAAGATTGTTCATATTCATCATTAATAGTGTAGCCTCCCGGAGTTTCTTCCTTTTTCTTCTCTTCATAAATAATAGAAGATGCGTGAAATCTGGCTAACGTTTTTAAAGCCTGCAAAGTGTGAGCCATGTCAAATCGATCAAATTTATTCCTTAGCTTATAGTGGATAGAGCTCAAATCTTCAAAAACCATTGCATCATCCAAAGCTGTTATCAATCTCGCAGCCCACGGTTTAAGTCCTAAAAAGAGAATACATTTTTGAGGGTCGCATAACGCAATATCGATGAACGATAATGATGAACCTCATGGACATCGTTCTAAGAAGTATGCACAGAATACAGATCACTTACCAGGTACTTCAATCTTCTCCTTAATCTCGGTGTAAAAATAGGCCTCCTTATCAAAAAGGTGCAATTCTTTCACCATGTTTGCTTTTGCTGCGTTCGATCTAGAAATAGCTTTTATGAAGAAATATAAAACTTTTCTATTCGATAAGAGCACTCTCACTTTCCAATATTCAGCCAGAAATCCTAACATTTTGTCACTAGCGCTTTGCACGGAGTAGTTTTCAATAATTATTTCTTCATTAGAACGATTATAGCTAGCCAATATTAATTTAATATCTTCTTCCGTTATATGGCCGTTTTGGTTGTCCACTTCAATAGCGGTAGTTGACATTATTGTAGGTATCAATATACGATAGGATGAGATATAGCCTTATTAAATCAGTACCCTATTACTGCTACAATACAATACTACTTAGATATTTAAGAAGTTCACAGTAAGCAGGACACAATGCGTCTGATATATCAGTAACTTATCTTGTCATGTAATGTGGCTTCATTATAATTGTTATAATCTCTTAGTAAATATTGATATCGTTAGTTTAAATTGGTAAGAATAAATAAAAGATAGTTTGAGACATGTCTCGGTATTGCCAGACGCATGTTTTGGAACAAAGTTTAAAAACAAAGAACCGAGTATAAATTTATTCTCACGTGTTTTAGTCTTACTTTGCTGGGCAGGAAAGGCAAGGAAAGGCAGGAAATATTTTGAAATAAGCATTTAAATTGAAGTTTTCTTTGATGTGTTTTTTAATGCCAACCCAATTAGACACGAAATATTGAAATAAATACCTGAATTATGGATTATAATTAATTAAATTGAAATTAAGCAACAGAATCCTTGTCCGAAGTGGGTTTTTTTTAATAAATACCCTACGTACAGACGAGTTATTCCCAATTTGTCATTAGTACCGATTGGTCACCAACTATTTTTTCCATACACCAAATCCCAATTGGTCATTCGAGCAAAATAAATAATTTAATATTTAAATTTTGAGTTCCGATTCGTCACCCGCATAAAATTTCACGTATCAGAGTACCGTCAGAAATAAAAGTGTTTGAAGAAATTTTAAATGAAAAACTTCGATGTAGGTAAAGGTAAAAATTTACATTAAAACACAGGTGAAGACAACATGGGCATTTTATAAACCCGAAAATGTGACACAACAAAAGTACCAGGGGCCCATAACTAGCAAAGAGATTGTATACATAAAAATGATGAATGATGGTGTAAATTGGTATGTTTATCTACAATTAGGAAAAAAACGAAAAATCCTGACACTCTTGACTGCTATACTCCTGTAAGTTATGCGGTCCTAGTACACGGTGGACAGTTCAATGGACACTCGTTGATTGGTATAATACTCATCTGATTTATGCGATCCTGGTATTTTGGTTTTGGTCGTGCGGTGTGTGACGCCGTTGAAATCGCGATTTTATTAATAGCGTCTTGCCATATTCGGAAAAAACATAACCAAAATAAATAAAAAAAAAACATATTACAATATTGTAAAGCTTATCTTGTTGACAGTACTTTTTACAAAATAAAGTACGGATGACCAATTGGGACTAAGCAAAATAAAATATTTTATTGAATGACCAACTGGGACACGTTTTTTATGGATGCCAAATCACTAAAATGACGAATCGGGCATAACTCGTACATACGTAGATAGATACTTAATTATGTATTTTTATGGCAGGCATTATCATTTTTTGAACAAAAACTATTCGAAAGTAAATATGTATTGAAGGATAGTGCAAATGTTGTAAGGTACCTACTTTACTAATCATTTTATCGCAGGGCAATAAATAGTAGCTGGTTACATGTTTAATTAATATATCTTATTTAAACACGGAGATAAAACAAGTGGGTGTTTACAGTACTGATAAATATTTATTTAATTTAAAAATACTCGACATAACTGACAGACCAATGAGTTATTTTCACTAAAAACTAGAATAATTTAATATTTTTAAATTATATATTTAATATAAGTTCATGATTTAACTGCTCGTTTTCTTGCGCTAGCATAGAGTGCGATTTTTTTTATATGGTATATCGCCGTGCCTTCCCACCTCCCGAGCCTTTTCCCAGCTATGTTGGGGTCGGCTTCCAGTCTAAACGGATTCAGCTGATTAGGTACCATCTAGTGTTTTACAAGAAGCGACATGCCTATCTGAACTCCTCAACCCAGTTACCCGGGCAACCCAATACCCCCTGGTTACACTTGTGTCAGACTTACTGGCTTCTGACTACCCGTAACGAGTTAACGACATCTCACCATGAAGTGCACTGCTTAACCGGACTTTAGAGTGCGGTTGGTTATTAAACCTCCTCATCGCTGTTACTGTGGTGAAATCCCTATTTGGTAGTGATGTAGAAGAGTGTGGGGCGGAATTGCATAAGTTTATTCCACCTAGCTAGCCCTAGCCCGTTGGCCGTTCCAACATTGGACCACTAAACGTACGGCAACGCATGGTGTTTCACCTAAGTTTAACCGGCTACAGCTAATTTTAACCGGCCGTATCCAGTTAAACCTAGTTGTACCCTAATATATGCATTCTTAGGTGAGAACTAGGTAGCTAGGTAGAACTTATATCCCTCGTCATGGCCACGGCCGTGGCTAAAGTTATCGGAATACATAAAGTACATACTTTAGTAAAGAAGAAAGTACTCGTATATAAAACACAACTAACGGAGTACATAAAGCACTAAACCTATGTAGGTACTTCTTTATATACTCCGTTATAGACTTCCTCATGAACTGTTGTACATGTTTGTATGTACCTACTACCCTAATTTATGTTCGTCTCACCATCCTTACCAATACCTATTCAATTTTCATTTGAGGATTTATGATGAAGGCTGCATCAAGTTCTAACCGAAGATGAGAGGATACTATTAGGATTAGCTGCAAGTGGCCGGTTAAGTAGCTGTAGCCGCACTTCGGGCTTTAGCCGTAACATATACATTACGTGTAAGTACAAGAATAAGGTTTTAATCATATAATTTATACTCATGGGAAGAGGGGGCGGGTCACGAGTTTACCATTAAAAAAAACTTCACATAATTTAATGTGATGCCTAGGTACCTACCTCATTTTTTAGAAAGAACACAAGAGAAACATTAGCATCTCGCTAAAAGAAATGAAAACTGTAAATATAGGTTACTATTTGGGACAAAATAAACACCAACTGGGTAGGTATTGACGGTATTGTCATCACATAGGTATACCTACATCTGCCCACACACATACAAGTTGGTCCAAAAGCTGAAGTCGTTTTCTTTTTTTTAAATTGTTCTCGAATTACAATACAATCATGTGTTAGGTACGCGGGAAATATATATCTCCGTCTCCTGGATACCTAACACACTAGACTACCTCCTATTACTATAAGATCTATAGGTGAGTTACCTACATGAGAAACACTCATCGTAGGTAATTTATTTTCGTGTGGCGTTTTTGCGGTAAGACGAAGCTTCCGTGACCAAAACTACTTTTAATACTCAAAAAGCAATTTCAAAATCATCAGGAAATACATATCTTTCCACAATTTCATCAAATAATTCTGTTACTCTCGTTCGATATTTCTTATCTTCATTTGCTACATCTATGAACTCTTGACTCCGAGTTACTTCGTTGACTCTTTTTGATATTTCATCGTTGCAAAATATCTGTTTCCTTTTTTCTTTACTCATAGCTACGATCGGCGTAATGAGAGCAGCCTGCGTCAATCCAAATACCATACATTTCTTATATTCGTCTCTTAGCGAAGTTATATCAAACATTTCACCAATATCACAGTGTGCTCTCTCAGAAAGAGTGGCATAGTAAAAATCTAGCAAGACAGTGGTCCATTGATCTCTGTCACATCTTGTAGTATTGAAACATATGAGAGATGACAGGTCAAGCATCGGAGATGAATATAGAACAGTCTGGTAATCAACAAATAATGCGTGGGAAGCGGAGTTTTGGTTTTCGTTTTTTATAAATATATTATTAGTCCAAAGATCGCGATGCACTACCACATTATAAAAAGTTTTGCTGGGCTGCATAAGATCCATTGCAGTGTCGTAAAGTTTTGGTAGTATTGAATTGATGCAGTTAGTAAAGTTGCGTTTAGATTTGTACTTAGAAAAAACTTTAAGAAATTCAATTACTGCATTCCTTCCAGTGTCCCGCCAGTTTTGTCCACTGCTAGGTTCTTGCAAGTAAGACTTATATAATTCCCATATTGACTTGTTTCCCTCTGTATGTCTGCTGTCCTCATAATTGAATGATTCGGCGTGAAATATAGCTAACGTTTCAACACACGCTTTGATTTCTCCAAATGTCATAGTATCCTGATGATTTGGCATTCTGTATCCCATACGTGAGACGTCCTCGAATACAAAAATATCTTTTTTGATATACACTGATTTAGGACGCCATTCTGGTGGACCTGTAAAAAAGTGATTGTTGTTTAATAAGAGGATACCTACGTTTACTTTGGGCATTACAAACTTCTTAGGTGTTGTTCTCCCCAATTTTTTTAGTCACTAAGTAGACATTACCCGAGTAGCTGCACACAGCACAGAAACGAATTTATCAAGATGTGTGGATGTGCTGGGGATGTAGTGCGAAACGACATCGAGGTCCCTACTATAATAGTATTTCTACAAACGCAATTGCTTACCTGAGTAATATTCAAATGTTTTAAATAGTTCACTCAACATGACGTATTCCTTTCTAAAAAATCCAAGCTCCTCGAGATACGCATTCTTCCACTTGTCGGATCGCGGCATACACTTAACAAACAGATATAATTTTGATGTGGTCCCATTTTCATTCACTTCGATAATCAGTTTTAGGTGATCACCAAGATATCCAATACATTGATCTGTTAAGTCTTCAAATGTCCAATTTAGTACTGTTGAATAGCCACAGGTTTTTGCAATTAACTGTATTTCATCTTGACTAAGAATTTCCATTGCGTTAGATACGTATAAGAATGTAAGCAAGATAGTGTCTTAACAAACTAGTATTTTATATTGTATAATATAGATGCCCTACAGATAGTAATGTAAGATAAGATGGTAAAACTTATTGTACCGACAGCATACCTGCCATATTAATTAATTAATAAGTAGATCCACAAGCAGGTATAATTAATCACATACGTAAAGGTAAGTGAGGATAACTACACCTACCTACTGATTTTTATATAGTGTCAAAATGAAAAATTAAATTAAATGAAAGTGGATATGGGTGTAAAAAATTGAATGGTGCGTCAATCAATTCACAAGCAATAAACTTGATTTTTGAACGATCGCTTAATTTGAGATGATTCTAAAATCGAATAATGCTTTATCCCACTGGCGGAGGAGGTACATACTTATTTAACTAAAACAACGTCTTTAATAACTAATTGGTCACTTTATTCAAGAAATAACTATACACCAAACATTGCACTGGTCGAATGCAAGTCCAGAAAAGGTTCATTCATGATTTTGTTTAATTTCTTCTCTTTGACGGCTTCATAGTTCGGTGTCCATAGTTCCGTCACTCTGGGGGCGTAGGGTCCATTCAGTTTTGAATCAGCTGAGTCTTCATCATCGCTGGAGTCCGCGTCAACTTCCATCGGCTTCTCTTCGCGAGAGTCATCTGTGGTCTCCAATTGTTCCATGCCACTGAGCCGTTGGAGGAATGAAGTGCAAAGAAGGCTTACTGGCGGTACCATGTGAGGAGATGACATCGAAAACTGGAACAAGAGAAATTACTTCAAATATATATTGCGACATTTACGGTCGACTAGAGACAGAATTTTAACATTAGCCCCGTAATGTCAATTTCCTATTTAATCTCTAAGCAAACTAATAGATAGACAGAATATTGGGACAGGTCGTTAGAGGCCTAAAAAATATTATGCTGTTACTAAGCCAGTTTATCTTTACAGCAGTTTCATTATATTCCTGATTCGACAGTCAACATTTGTTCAACACCTGTACACGCAGTACATTTTATCATATCATACGGTAAATAATTATAAAGTAAAACATATACACATTACATAGGAACAAGTACTGAACGCAACATCAACAATGAAATAAAAAATCTTTATACAAACGTAGAAAAACCTAACCAGGATGAATTTCAAATAAATAACAGGATCACCTATATATTGTAATGAGAAGGTGGGATTCGCATGCTATGATTGAAAGGTAGAACATAATTACTTTTTTATCAGCAGCATAGTAACCTGCGGGATTGTCCGAAAGAGTTACTGCGGCCTGGCAATTTAAATTCTGTTTCGATTTAATTTAGTAGTTATGTAGATTGAAGATGAACCCTGAGGAACTTATGTTTTGGACTCATTGGGGTCACACATGTTTTACACAAACGGCTCAAGAAAACAGAAGGATGGATTTTAGTCTTAGATTTTTAGTTAATAAGGAAAGAGAAATGGAGATGCCATAACGCAGGTAGGTCAGGCGCCTTTTTGTAGGTCGAGGAAGGAATGGTAAGCCTGACCAAATCGATCAGTTAGGTCTCAACTAGCACTACTCACTGTCTCTTAAAACATCTGTCAAAGAATGGCTTGATTGTTTGCGTGATTAGATTTAAAAAAAGGGCGGGTTCCAGATAAGGCGTATGAGGGCGGAGCTAGTAAAGTTCTTCGTCCCCCGAAAACCCGTATTTTGGCGAGCTACTTTTTTAGGAGATTTAGCGTTATGGCATCATCGCTAATCATGCTCCCACGGCGGGAGGGGTCATAGACAGATACGGTATGATTATTTAGGTAACTTATAAAACTTAAAATGTACCTTTTGATCAATAAATAAATAATTATAATAAGGTTACCTGCGCGATAGTAGAGCCTGCAAGATTGTTGGCATCGATGACGTTGGTGTCCCCGACTCCAGTTTGCACTTCAGACAGTTGCTGTTCAGCCAACAACGCGCTGAAGTTCGATGTGGGCAGTTTTCGTTGCGATATCACCTCCAAACGATGCTCTTCCGTTTGCTCTGGCTCGATGCAGTAGATCTCCTGTAATGAAAGGTCGTTGAAATTCGTTCCCCATATTTTATCTGTTTGGTTCAAAATTCTATATGTTGTAAGCAAATCAACAGATAGATATTGAGAACGGCCTTTAACTGTCTTTCAGAGTTTGAATTAAAATTTAAAAAGAAAAATTACACATCCAAAACTAGAAACCCTACTAATTTTATAAATGCGAAAGTAACTCTGTCTGTCTGTCTTTTACGCTTTCACGTCTAAACCACTGAACTGATTTTAATAAAATTTGGTACAGAGATAGAGTTGATCTTGAGAAAGAACATAGGATAGTTTTTATCCCGGACTTTTGAAGAATTCTCTTAGAAACGCGATATAATCGAACTCTACGCGAGCGAAGCCGCGGGCGGAAGTAATAAATAGCATTAAATAACGCTGATACTTACAGAATTATTCCTCATAAGGTACAATCTTATATCATCGTCGAAGCAGCGGCCAAAAGTGCACTGTGTGAATACGCCGGTAGCCGGGTCCAGTAGGCGTTTTTTAGTTAGTATCGGCTTCGAACTGTGTGGTGTGAACACGTGAACTGCAAACATATCATAAGGTTAGGCAACGCTTTCCGCGGCCGGGACGTCGATGGGTGACCATTTTGTCATTACGGGATTTTCGGAAATGTTTCGGAAGGCACGGTAAATTGGTTAACGGCTGTCATTTGAACGTCTTTAGCAGTCTTTACAGATAGGACAAGTCAGAAAGTCTGACAGCCAGTTCCACGGTATGGAGAACAGATAGGTAGTCGTTCCTTGTAAAACACTGGTACTCAGCTGCATCCGGTTAGACTGGAAGCCGACCCCAACATAGTTAGAAAGGTTAGGCAGATGATTAGCCCCAGTTTTATTTTTTACGTATTTACTGATGTTATTTTTAACACGCTTATATTATATTAGCTTCACTTGTAACTATGTAGGTAAGAAAATCTAAATTTGACCCACTTCCCGGTCTTGGATTAGGATCAAATTTTGCATACGTTCAGAATTCTGATGAAAATACATGAGTAGCTAAGCAAAGAATTTCCAAATTATAATTTGAGCGTACTAAAAGCGTGTTTTTAGTTTTTGAGACTATAATTTTCTTTATAAAAGAAATTCAGAATACTCGCCATCATTATTGGCCGTAACGACAGCCAGTTTGTTGGAGAACCTATGAGCGGTCAAGCACGTCGGGTTTATTTGAACGAGCCATTTCACCGTCAGAGATAACAAACTCCATACTGCTAGGCAGGTTTCTGTGGTACACACTAACTGCAAATAAGAAAAGGGTTTATAAGGCCCTTGCGCATATTTTATATAGCTTTTTTATGTTAGTATCAAACAGACACATTTTGATTAATTTAACTTGAGACTATCCAGCTATGTATTTAGTTGTCAGTGAAACTAAAATTAAAGAAACAATCTGTTTACACTGAGTAAGGACTACGGTTTCTCTTTACGGTTTCTTGGACTGAATGGCATGTAATATTTACAATGCCATTCATGCTTGTAGGTAGTTTGAGCAATTGTTATTTTCGAAAGGTTATCTTAAATGTCTGCTGATGCTTAAATACTTACATAATGTGCAGCATCTCTGTTTCCGAACTGCACGTGCACCCCCTTGGGTCGCAGCGCGGGGTGGCTCAGCGTGGTGCTGAGGCTGCACACGTGCGAGTCCCACAGCGTCAGCTTGCAGCCGAACCACGCCGCGATCAGCGACCCGTCCTGCGACACCGCTATACCTCCCATGTCATACTCATTCTCCCTCCTACTAGGCACATTCAGCCCCTCCTCGTCAACTAACGAATGCTCCTTATGAATATTAAACAACTTCTTTATTATATCATTCTTACTCCCTTCCTCCCGCAAATAAGGCAAGTCTTCATCCTTCCCTGCCCTATGTCTGACGCCATCTTTGAAACTATTCAGAACACTATTTGAAATAAACTGACCAACCCCAGATGAGTAATAACACGCAGTCAAACAAGTCCAAGCGATTTTTTTGCGGTTTGTCTGTGAAGTGTTTTCTTTATTCCATATTCTGAACTTTTGGTCTTTACCGGCTGATACGCAAAAGTCGCCTCTATAGTTGAGGGCGATAGAGACCACATTGCAGCCCCCGTGGGACAGATTGACGCAGGTGTTGAGTTGGAAGGGCGTGGCGCTCTTGTGGAGCGCTGCCCAGAACTTGAGTTTCTCCTCGGGGTATGTAATGCCATCGTTCCTGTACTCTGAGGTGACGAGCCAGTCGCCGTTACCGCTGACGGCGGCGCATGTCACTTCTGTTTCTAGTGGTAAAAGATTCCATCTCTCCGACGGTAAATTGTTCATTTCTGTTATGTCTAACTGTAAGAAGACAAAAAAAAATCGTTTAAAATTTATACATAAGTATGTAATGAGGACGATGATGATATTAAATTCGTGAAGCGTGGTGGCCTAGGGTGTAAAGAATCAACATCTCAAGTAGTATGAGTGTGGGATTGATTCCAGGTCAGGCAAGTATGTACTTCTAAGTATCATGGTTCCCTTAACATGTTTTCCTAAAGGAACCTAGACTACAATGTCTGACTATACCTCGAGAGTAGTCTAGAGTGATTAACGCTAAATTCTTCCCTGTGCATGAGGAGGCCTGTGCTCAGCAGTGGGACGATAAAAAGGCTGACGATGAATTAAAGAAATAATAATAAATAGGTTATCTTAAAACTTTTTCAAAGTCCAACAAATGACCATAAACATACTAACATTGTACAAAACTTTGTCAGTAGCAGTGGAATACAGCTGCAGATGTCCTGTGCGGCCCGGCGTGATGAGCGCGGCGAGCGGCGCGTGGTACACGAGCGCGGGCGCCGCCGCGCGGGCGCTGTGAGACGCGCCGCCGCACTCCAGCAGCGTGCATACCACGCGGAGCTGGGCGTTCGCTATCACTACCGCTACACAATACAAATTTATTTCCGATTACTCCATACTGTGTTATAATAACTTAACCCAGTGCTAGTGTGACATTAAATTCACAATTAAAATATTAACCGATTTAGACAACAAACTCTTACGGCAGCAATATATGATTCTATAAGTTTCAGAGCCCCATAAAAGGTAGGATTAACAAATTAACTAAGTATACAATAATAAACTAAGTCAGATTTCCTTCTAAGAAATAGATCATGTAGTACTATCTGTTGATCCGAATTGAATGAAAACCTGCATTTTAAAGTCGGTAAAAATATTATGACTGTACTTACAATTATTTGTTAATGTCACAGCAACATGATTATTGTTGGTAGTAATAAATCGGATCATTCCTGGTAAGCGAGGGATGAAGGCCTTTTCATTGGCTTTGTATGCCAAGCTTCCAATAGTCCACTTTACAAGGACTTTCTCCATTCCTCCAGTGTATAGGTAATTACCTGAAATTTTGGAAAATATAATTTATATTATTGTTATTGTGGGATGGTAGGAGTATGTGTTGTTTTTAATAATCTCAGGCTAACTAACAAATTATTATAAGAACAAAAACAAGTTAAAAAATAAGCAGATAAGTTAATAATAGCAGGAGATTTACAATTAAACATACAAAGAATATAAATTTCTTATCACATATTTACCTTGTAAAGAAAAACATGTTGCGAGTGGTGGCAGGAAATGCCAATGTAGCACCTCTCTTGCAATTTGCTTGATATCAAACAAGTTGCCTCTAATGATAGTGACTCGGCCCAACGTGTCAGTAATAGCCACGGTGTTAGCCTTCTGATGGGCTGCTACTGACATTATGCGGTAATCATTATGGTTATGTATTCTGCAAAAAATAAATAAATTGTCTGTTAATGATGCTAAGCAATCTTCTAATAGAAACTATCTTCCAAGACAACTACTTCTTGTATCCTGCAATAACTGCTGCCAGTAGGATGATGACAAAACTGTCCTATGTCCTTCTTCCAGGTCTGAGCCACTACCCATTCTAATTTTCGTTTGAGTCATAAGTAGCATGATTACACGACTTTCTTTCATTTTATTGATGACGTTGCTAAAGCAATATAATAAACATATTATATGACATTGATTCACAACTTACCGAGCCTTGACATGCGGTTGTTGTAGATTTTGAATGTACAATGTTCTACTTCCATTTGTGAGTGCAGCATATCTGTCTCCGTTACACCAACCTAAAGATATGCAGATCATATCACAATGCTTAGGCTTAGTTTCTTGGTATTCATATATCAGTTCCCCGGTCTTTACGGAGTGAGTGCTGAGCGTCAGTTGTTTCTGATTCGGTAGGCTTACGGTAATGCAACATTCATTGCTATCCACCAAGTCGAAGGTATGTATAGTTGAGTTATTTGGAAGTCGCAATTTCTGGAATAAGAAAAATGATAGTGATTAAATTGCAAGACCCTGCAATTTCAACTTAATTAAATAAAGAGGCCACAATAGTTTATAATTTTTTTTATGTTATTGTACAGTTTGGAAAAAATTACTTTGAACTTGAATGTTATTGCCACAACATCTTTTGCACACATTCCTGTATGAAGTATAATAAATACTGTTTTGTTTGCATACAGACAAACAAAATAATAAGGGTTCGGAAACTACTGAACCAATTTGAGAACTCCTTTCGGTTAGTGTGTAGCAAAGGGTGTGCAAGGCTTTTGGGACTTAGAAAATTTTTCACAAAAAATGAAAATTTCTGAAAATGTCTAGTTTTTCATTTCTATCGTATAGAATACTTAAAAATAAGACGAAAACCATCTTTTGGGCACCTTTTGCCTAGGACCAACGGTTCGCCTGAAAATGAGCACTGAAGGTCATTGTAAACAAAGGCAAAGTCGACGGAGCCCCGCTGCGCGGGGCTCCTACTTCTGGGTGGTTTAAAAAAAAATAACCATTCGAACCTAACCTGTCCGAGTCGGGGTTGCCCTAAGTCGAGGTTGCCAGTCGACGGCTCCGTCGACTTGTCCTAGACAAAAAGTGCCCATATGGTTTTCATCTTATTTTTGGGTATTCTATACGATTTTCATTTTTTAAGAAAAATTTTCTAAGTCCCAAAAGCCTTGCACACCCTTTGCTACACTCCACTCCTTTCACTGTTGGGATGGTAGACAATCCCTATGTGGCCTGTGTATGGGAAGAAGTTGGTCAGTGGGTCGTCTTAGGGGTGGAGGTTCCCTCGGGACGCTGGTGAAACCACGGGAAATAATAAAGAGGTTACCGCAAGTTATGATTTTCAAAATTCTTACAATTTCTCTGAGTACAGCTCCATTCTCCCATGTCCATGTTGTGACATGACCAGTGTCGGAACATCCATACAAATTGTAGCCTTCATTTTCAGGAAACTGTATCGCAATCAGTTTATTTATAGCAACCTCTGTTTCAAGTGTTCGGACACAGTCCCCCGTTTGGATATTGTATACTCGCACTACATTCTCTACTATTATAGCCACTGATCTGAAATTAACACAATTTGTTTATTTATTGTCAACTACACATTATATGTATAAAGAATACAACACTTCTACATACTCTCCATCCGGTGAGAAAACTGGACGATGTTCAATGATACTCCTGCCTGCTTTCCTTTGAAAATTATAGTTCACACTTTTACCACTATCGTCATTTGCTAATACACCCATTGTAAACTTTTGTAAGTTAATATCTTGGTTATAATTCTTTACGCATATCGATAAACACACGGTTGATAGAAACTTAACATATGAGATAACCTCAATCTTCTACTTCAACAACATTGTCTTTCTGAAATTGAAAGTAGTATTTTGAGCATAGCTCAGTGACAGACACACACAACACATTATAATATTCTGAAGTTAGAAAGAGACAGCTTTGAATAGCCTATGCTAAATATTATTTGGCGTTGTCGTATTTATGTCTTTGGAACGCAGTTTCATAAAATTTCTGAACATACAAAAAACGAATTTATAATTTTTTTACGACCCCATCAAAGTATACAAAGGTTTAGTAATATTCTGTTATTTTCGCTCATTTTTCGCTACTGCTTACAGTTATTTTGCCGGCTAGCAAGCCCATGCTACAAAAACATTTGAAAACTAGTTTCAGAACGTTTGGCCGGTTTTTTGACATCTAGAAAGCATGTGTCAGTTGTCACTTGTCAGTGTAAAATTCGAATTTCGGTGTAGCATGGTTTATTTTATGTGATATTTTGGTGTTCAAACTGTGAATGTGTATTTATATACAGTTTTGAATATTGGTTTATTGATATAATTAAAAATGTCTGCCGATATAGCAGAGGCCCAACTACAAGTACGGTTTATAACCAAACAAGAACAGTGAGTATCTATCAGGGCAAGTGTGTCCGGCGTGGCGGCGCATGTAAGGTTGTTGACTCTATATACATGTTCTAACTACTTCATCTATATCTTTCCTATAGATATGCAGTGCCAGACAGTCCTTACGCTATTCAGAGCAATGTTCAGGCCGCAGACTTGAATACTTTGGTAAATGCTTTGTTGAAAGAGACAAATCCATCACTTGAGAAAGCTGTTGAATTCGATTTCTTAATATGTGGGGAGCTGTTGTGCTTGTCGCTGGCAGAGCACTTGCAAGAGAAAGGAGTTTCCACAGAAGACACACTAGAAATAGAATATC
This sequence comes from Helicoverpa armigera, assembly GCF_030705265.1. Taxonomy (NCBI): domain Eukaryota; kingdom Metazoa; phylum Arthropoda; class Insecta; order Lepidoptera; family Noctuidae; genus Helicoverpa; species Helicoverpa armigera. The sequence goes on along the minus strand of NC_087127.1, from coordinate 7,331,951 downwards.
TGGAAAGATTTCCGGCACCAGCTCCACAGGATTGCTTGATGCACGATGACTGGGTAGCTACAGTGCATGCACACTCTGACTGGTAAGTTAATAAGTGTACTCTAATTACAATATCATGACTACTTTAACAGTATTACCTACATTATTATGTTTCTTTGTAGGATACTGTCTGGTTGCTATGACAATAGTATTCATATTTGGAGTACAAAGGGCCAGCACAAACTGGCCATACCTGGTCACACATCTCCTGTGAAGGCAGTGTCTTGGGTCTCTTTCAATGGGGACCAGGCTGTGTTTGCAAGGTAAGCTTTAAACATAGATAATTATTACAATTTTCCTTCATATATTATTGTCATATTTGATTATTGCATACACAACAACTTCTAGACAGGAAAAGTCTCAAATTTTTTATTGTTCTATACTTGAAAAAGAATAAGAAGAAAGAAAGAAAGAAAATAAGTTTTATTGCGCAAAATATAAGACGCATAAATGCCCTTTACAAAATGAGCATAACATCGATAAAAAGATAAAAAGAACATAAAACAAATTTAAGGGAAAATATGCGTCCTAAAGCACGCAATACAGCCCTCGCTCAGCATAATGCTGCGACCCGAAACGAGACAGGGTCCCAGACGTACTTCCCAAACGTATGTCTTTCATATTCATTCAACACGGTACACTATACAGTTGACACTGTGCTAGTGGTCAGTACTGAAAAAGTTGATAACTTGGGCATAAAAAAAAAAAAACGAAAACTTAGCAAATTATTTATCAACCTTCCGCCCGCGTTCTAAGATATCGCGTTTCTAAGAGAACTCTTGAAAAGTCCAGAATAAAAACTATCCTATATTCTTTCTTAAGGTCAACTCTATTTCTGTAATTTTTTTTATTAAAATCAGTTCAATAGTTTAGATGTGAAAGCATAACAGACAGACAGACGGATAGACAGACAGACAGAGTGAGTTACTTTCGCATCTTTATAATATTAGTAGGGATAATAATTTCAGTACCTGCATCTTATCCATTATCCAATTTGAGGTCTTTCATTATGGTTCATGTTAAAAAATCTTCTATCTAACTTGCATCTTTGTATATTCTAGTGGTTCCCATGACCAGTCAGCGATGCTCTGGGTGTGGAATGTAGCCAATAACTCAGTAGACTGTGTGGTTACATGCCGAGGTCATGACAAAGGTCTAGAATGTCTTGCAGTGTCCGCTGACGCTAACAGATTCGCTACTGGCAGTTGGGACAACAATATCTGCCTGTGGAGTACAAGTAAGTTTTTTTATAGAGTATTTTTAACCAAGTTCAAAAAAGGAGATTCTCAGTTTGACTTGTTTGTATATATATGCACTATCTCACGATTTTCTGACCGGATTTTGATGCGGTTTCACCATAGTGTTTGTCAGAAGAGAGAACTTTTCAAGATTTTATTGTTTTGAAAGTTTTTTTTTAAATGCCCTCTCTTTGATAGTCTGACATTATATTGAATTCAAGTCATTATTTGAAAAGCAAAAAGTGGTTTTACTACTTAAGATATTTTTTACCCTTTCAGGTTTATCAGATGAAGACAATGTACCAGCAAAGAAAAGAAGTAAACCTGAACACACTGGAAAGTCTAGAGTAAGTGTGTAAAGTATCAGTAATGTTTTTGTGCTAATGTATGAAAAATATAACGAAACTGTCTTCAAAACTCAGTCTATTGTAACCCAGATGAAAATCCTTACAGCAGTTTTTGAGTTTATCTATACTAATATTATGAAGCTGAAGTGTTTGTTTGCTTGAACGCGCTAATCTCAGGAATCCGAGGTCCGATTTGAAAAATTCTTTCATTCCATTTCCCATTTATCGAGGAAGGCTGCTTTTTATCCCGGTACGGGAAGTAGTTCCCACGGGTTGCGGGTGAAATAACGAATATAAAGATTCGGCAGCTCACTTTGTTTTATGTGTAATGATTAAAACATTGTAATCATTTGCAATTTTCCACTACACCTTTACTAGTAGACAGTAAAATAACAATATTGGCCATTATTTTTGTACAGGAGCCCTTGACTACTCTGAAAGGGCACAGAGAAGCGGTGTCTGGTGTGCAATGGATGGACTTCAACACAGTACTGTCCAGTGGCTGGGACCATTTGTTGAAGCTATGGGATTGCGAACTCGGTGGCATCAAACAGGAGGTTGCTGGTAAATAGTTATTTTTTTAATTATTATTTTACATGTCTCCTACCAGACCATGGAATTGTAAAAAGTCCAGGATTTTTTGATGTTGTTCGTCTTGTGGTGCCGAAAAAAACTAACTGGAGCTCTTTTGAGACAACTTTAATAAAATGGTGACACAAACCGACAATTAGTCCATCTTGGGTACATTTCCACAGTATAGTGCAGGGATGGCGAACCAATATCACGCGTGCCCGTGGTGGCTCGCAGCTAAATAATTTGGGCACGCCATTTTTTTGTAAGTTTCCAATTGAAATTAAATACCATAACCACGTACTATTAAAATAATGTTTTTCGTGGATTCTTCCAATATTCAGAATATAACCTATTTTATTAAGAGATTTAAGCATTAAGGCAAATTTGAGAATAAAAAACAAGCCCCTTCGTACGAAAAGGTAAAAGATTATGAATCTTTACCTTTTCATGTTAACTATTTGCTTTAAAGGCACGCCTCTGTAATTATCATTGTGTTTTCTATTTAATTTGGCACGAAAGTCAATAAAGGTTCAACATCCCTGGTATAGTGTATATGGAAATGTACCCAAGTACTATTATTTATTATTAATAAACGTGTGGTTTTAGATCCGATTCGGTTGAATGACTGTCTAAAATTAGTTCACAAAACATGTGTATTTCGCAAGTAATATATTTAAAGTGGTTGTATCCAAGCTTGTATTAATTATAATTAGTAGTTTCCTGTAGGATACAAAATAAGCTCTTATTTATAGTTTACAAGAAGCCTTACTGTAAATTAAATTATATTGTTTTTTTTTCTTTTAGGAAATAAGGCTTTCTTCGACGTGGACTGGTCTCCATTGAACAACAGTATTGTGACAGCCTCAGCAGACAGACATATTCGCCTTTATGACCCCAGATCCACAGGTAATGACTTTAATAATCTCAACACCAGTTTCTCCTTAATATATCGTACATGACATTCCCACATTAGCGAAAAAATATTTGCAAATTGCGTGTTGCTTGGTTGAAGTGTCATATTGTTGATTGGCTTAAAAAAAGAAGATTCTCAATTTGACCTGTATGTTATGTATGTATGTATATTTGTTTGCGATTATCTCACGTTTGGATGTGCCGATTTTGATGCTGTTTTCAGCATAGTATTTGTCAGATTGAGGAGAAGATTTAAAGTAGGTTTATATTTTTGTATAAAAGTTGTTTATTATTGAAAGCACAACAGCAAACCTTCAAGTCATAGAGACGAGTACTTAGTATATGTTTGTGAATGATTTATTTATTATATACACTTTATTTATTGCTTGCACTATATTACTTGTTATCCTTATATTTTGGTTAATTTAGACACAGAAGCTGTCTATTGCTATTCCTTAACTAACAAATAAATAAATAAGTAGTACATAATTACAATACCTACACAGTTACCTTCAATTATACTTACTATGTTACAGAGAGCATTGTAAAGACAACGTTCACTTCTCACACGGGCTGGGTGCAGTCAGTGCGCTGGTCAAAAACACGAGACACGTTGTTCCTTTCAGCTGGCTACGACGGACAAGTCAAGTTGTGGGAAACTAGGAGGTAACAAGTTTTTATATGGTCATTTTTAATTAGGATCTAGTGTCATTTGCCAGTTTTTTTTGTTTGTGACACCTTCCGGAATATTAACTTTTTTGCAATTTCATACAATTCGGTTCAGCCGTTTTTATACACGAGCGTGGCAACTTACTTGCGCATTTTGAATACCAGTAAGGAATACTCATTTTCATTGATTCATGAACGTAGAGCATGAGTCGTACTGGCTATAATTATTTATTTAGGTTTTTTTTACAAAAATGATGAAATATGTATTTTGTTTGTGTCATGCATCTCTTATACAGTCACTGCAATATCTGTTTTAAAACTTTACATCAGATCCATAAAATTGTCAAATTTTAATTTCCAATCACAATAGATAGGTTATAGAAAATTCACAGTAAATCGATAAGGTTCTAGTTTCTTTCTATATTGGAGTTTATTTTTTCACTTTCAGCCCCCGGACGCCATTATACGACTTGAGCGGGCACGAAGACAAAGTTCTGTGCTGTGATTGGTCGAACCCTGCGCTGCTCGTCAGCGGCTCTTCCGACAACACGCTCAGAATATTTAAGGCCAAGCACTACCCAGACGCGTAAGGGTTAACTCCATATTACGACCGACCAATACCTACTAGTGTTCGAAATACATTTTGACGGTTATTTTTACAAGATATTTCGACTTTTATTCAGAAATGATGCGTCCGTCTTAGGTATACGTTATGTTACTTAGAATATTTTTTTTTGTATTAGCGTATAAGAGGAGTAATAAATAAGTTGAATTTTATCGGTCTGATTTTTGGCATGCACCAGTTTCCCAGTCGCCTAGTTCGCTATCCGACTTGCGAATTTGAAATAAATTGGGGAATCATAGTTAAATTCAAAAGTGGGTGTAGGACAACAGATATAGGTTGCCGAGCTTCATACTCATTAAAATTACTGTAACTCTTTCCTACACAAAAATACTCATATCAATAAATGTGCCTTTCTATACTTCTTATAAATAAGGGGATAAATGGAAAGAAAATAATGTACTAGATTTGGTTTCGCTTGTTTTATTCAATCATTTTGCTCTTACAAAATATGTTCAATGCAAAGGAACATGACTCGTCACAATAAAACATGCTTCTTAGTACCATTTTGATTTATTTATATTATATTTTAGTTTCCATTCAGCATAACTATAAATAATGCGGGTCACGTAAAATGCTCATAGCACAATATAGAAACTTGCAAACACTTTGTAACAAAATAGATACATAACTTTCCCCTTTGTCTTTTCTCTGCGAGAAATGCTTTTACACTATTATCATAGTTATGCCAAACCTCACATCATAACACAACGAAGCAACATGTCCCTTAAAAATAATCTGTCTTACCAACAATTTCATTTCATTTTTTTTTACATTTTATGAAGTTTTTATTTTTTGCATTCATAATTCTATAATACTACCTAACTAAATATTTACCTATACTATTCTACTGTCTAGACTAGTCTGCTGGGTAGAACACCACACTATATTAATACACATTGGACAAATACATTCGTATCGACACTTCCGTTTTTTTCATGTAATTTTCTTCTTTACACTTATTGAACTACATAACGAAAGAGGTGAAAGCAAACTTGTTCAACTGAAACTTATCAAGAATGTGTTCACTATTCTCTTAGTCCTTACGTTACGCTAGTGGCGGCGCGGGCGCGGGGCGGCCGGCTTCAGTCCATTCAAATTAAATTATTTAATAAACTAACAAAGGAAACTACCCTAGAGCCGGCAGGCTAACGCCCGCGCCGCCCACTCACACAAATATATTAAATCTAAGGCTCTATGCTATCTATCTTAGCGTCGAAACATTGTTTTCTATTCTATCCTATCTATAGTTAAGCCTAAGAACTAATCCTAGCCGTCATTCGTTATCGTGCCCGTAGCTTCTCTATTCACTGTATCGACGTATCCGTGCGTTCGCTTATAATTAAATGACTTATTTTTAAAAACATCTACTTAACATTTCTATTCATCGACATGATTTCTGTTGAAACATAGTTTTGGTTTTCAAGACTTGGTTCCCCAATCGCATCTTTGTGCTCATCTTGTGTTTTTAGCTCTCACTACATATATTTATGTAATACAAATCATAGTCCGTAATCTCAAAGTAAAGTATTGTTATCAGTTATCACACATGTCTAGAATGTACAAGTGAGTTTAACTAGGAACATCTACGTTTCTGTCGAGTTCAATTCATTTACATCATGTGTGAAAAATGCAACGATTAGACAGCCACATTATTTTCTTTTAGTTGTTAATACAAAATATTTTAAACATAGTTTTTTTTACATTATCACTACGTTTATGTAATACGGTAAGTTCTCTATTACCTGTAAAAATATTGTGTAAAGCACATGCAACTGCTATATTGTATTCATACCTGAGCATTACTTTAGAGGAAGCTGAAGGCACTACCATCAAATCAAGTTATTATTGCTTAAATGGAAGGGAAGCATTAGAAAAATAATTTTCGTGCTAAAATACTTTGCTTTCGACGGTGATCTACTACACAGGACCGTGCCACGCTATAACTACAAGTCACTTAGATGAATACGCCACGTGCGCGACGTGACCTCGATTTGGTACTTGTCTATACTTAATACATACATAGTCGCTTTATACAACGATTTACGGAAACAACGATTTGCTTATTGGAATGAAACTAAAACATTACAGCGAGGAAATTAAACGATACACTTATAAACGGTACGTTCAACCAAGGCTTGGGTGATACTCTGAACGTGAAATGAATTTCTTGAATACATTGACATCAAATTTAAATGCAAAGTTTAGCGGAAATATCTATCGGAAGACTGCATTTACAGGAAGCCACAGTGTACGTGGAACACTAGACGACCAATACTTAACTAAGTACCACGACGCTCGGTACTACATTGCACTTTATGGTTATTTCACAAGTAAAGGCGGTTCTTATTCAGTACAATAAAATTTGGCTTGATCAGACGTCGTACGAGCGCGAGCCTGATCTACGGAGTATTGTGGTTGCGTGGGCGTCTCCGGAACGTCACACAAGGAAGCCTCACTGGCGGCGACCGGTGGAGGGTCGTGAGGCACTCGGCTAATACAACTACTATCTGGGGCTACCTACGTGTTTGCGTTGCTCTGTTCACTTGCGAGCTCCTCAACGTTGTGCCTCTACGTGGAAGATGTTTAGCAGTACGTTACAAGTACGTAACTAGTGAAAATTCTTGAGCTAATGTATGTACAGTTCAAAAAGTAATTCTTTACGGAACAACAGTACAGTTCAGCCTTTTCCTGAATAAAAGAAAATGATTGTTTACAAATCAAGTACAGATCTACTTACTCGTTCAAAATCTACGTTATTCATTCAAAACCTGTCGTCAGCTAGTTTCAGTTCCTGTATTGTTTCTTTTAAGTCGGTTCACAGGTTTTGAATAAAGAGGTTACCGCTTAATTGTCAGTTAAAATACAGTTAATATATCAAACATTTAACTAGTCTTCAGTCCCTGAGTTGTATAAATATTTTCCTACTTCTTACTCGACTTTAATGATTTGTATACTTTGGTTCTGATGAAACTCTTGACGTGCCAAAATAGAATTAAACAGTTGCGATATAGTAGGCTTTTACTCGTACCCATCAACAATGTATATACATGTATACATATCCATGTATAATTTATATATATTCAATATAAAAATATCAAATTTCATATAAAGTCATAAAGTGTACCCAAAACCTACGTGATGGTACAAAAAGTGCTCAATTACACCAAAACGGTGTTTACACTTAGGATTTCAAATCCATTTACATTTTATAATGTGGAAATCAATCGTGGAATTTGTTTGAGTTTTCTTCTAGTGGAATGTGCCGACCGCCTACAAAATAACAACTACAGTTGATTCAGTACATGATTCTCAAAAAAGGATCATTTCATTATTCACGTATTCAAACATGTGTTTTCAACGTACAAAAATTTGTATAGACTCGTAAAATGTATAAATAGACTTTACATACAACTGCTTATTGCTAAATGTTGCCGTATCATCAGCACTGCTGTGCCTAAGCGCAGACGTGACCGTTGCAAGTCATTACCCATCCAGTAGTCGCAGCACACGGTCGGTGGCTCTGTGCGCTGCACCGAGCACCGTGCAGTCCTAGGTTACGAACCAAAACGCGGATCACTAATATTTCAAGTTAAAATAGGTATACATAAATTCAGTCTGTGTTCGGGTTTGGCAACGACGTTATTGAAGTTTGTTTCGAAATCGCATCTACATACACGCAGAAAATTAATATAATAATCCTATTTGTGATGATAAAGTAATGACTTTAGAAGGAATATAATTTTACGTACCTCTTACAAGTAATAGATTTGTTCAGCGAGGCTGTTTATTTGTGGAAAAGTAAATTTGAATTGGCTAACAGCCCGTACACGTGGCGCTCGTTGGGTCAGTGAGCCATACAAGAATGAATCGCGATCTTTGGAAGACTGCGCCAGTATGAACTTTGTTTTTGATAAATAATACTGTCTTTATACATATTGATGCACACATGCTGGGAACATACTGAGTTAGAGCACCATGCTTAACGTATATAAGTGTGCACAGCTCGCACTAGGTGGTCTCCCTCGCTGGAGGGGTGCTCCGTGGCGGCGTTAGCGAAACTTTGCCTTTACTATGTCGAGCTGCCTGAATTTATGTTTTCCGACTCTAAAATGACGCAACGACTGTATTTTAAAAATACCTAAACTCATCGGAAGATTCTAAATCTCCAGCTTTTTATAGTACAAGATCTAATCGGTGTACCCACCATTACTAACTCTTACACACATAATCACTTCATTATTCTTTACATTTTTTGTTAATATTTTTGTTTCCATGATATGACCTTTTCCACTTATCTTTCTATCCGACTTTCAGATATTGCTCTCCTCATACACTCCGATGTAACAAAAATAATTTAAATAAAAATGACACAAAAGATTAATTTAAAATTTTCAATATATATAATAATATATACTTTTGTATATTGTGATTGCACCATTTTGTTTGATTTTCATAGTGATGTTCATTGTTTATGCGTCGTCAAAAACAAACGGTAACACAGTTACAGTTTTGAATATGACACTAGCAATCAAATAATATGATAAGAATTACCGATTTTTCTGCATTGAGGACAAGTTTAATTTGTCACTTGATGCATGAAAACACTCTATGCTAAAATAAATACCTAACTATCTTAAATAATTCTGTCAACATGTACGAAATCTGCGCCTAAAATCTTAATGAATTTTCATAAAACAATAATAAAATTATAATGCAAAACACTTTTAAAATTGCAACTATATCTATACATCAAATCCTCTCCTCGAACCGTGAAAAGACCTCATCAAAACATCACAGCAAATCGAACGTCCAGCATAAAGCCAAGAGGACCAGCCAAATACGAAGCCCGTCGAGGAAATAAATAGTCGAGGCGATCAGGCTTAACAACTAGTTAGACGAGAGCCGGCGGAGCGCGGGCGCCGCGCAGCGGAGCTTTCGATGAAGTCTATAACGGCCGCAAATTAAAACTAAAACAAATTAACATCGTAAAAAGTCACAGTTGCTTTGATTTTTGGCTCGTGTACAGCACGTAGTGTTGTAGCGTGGCTTACGGTCTACTTGGGAGGCGGGTACGGCTGGTAGGCCTCGTCGGGCGAAGCCGCCGTGGACGCGTGCTCGCTCTCCATCGGCATCTGGATGATCGGCGGGGTGGGACCCGCGAAGTACTGATACGGGTGCGACGTGAAATACTGCAACACAACATCGTGCCGTCTCAGCGCTCTATCGATATATTCATTGCCCCAGGTGTGTTAATTTTCATTTCTTTTTTCCATTGAACGTTTAAACATCATCCATCTGTGTGTTTATTATTAATTTCCCATTTTAGCAAACACGAGGTAACACCAGGCACTTAGTGTCGTATAGCAGAGTGGCAGCATAACGTGTGGCAGAGAAAGCGAGAGGAGCGCTAAGTGAGCGGTGGATCGTAAGCAATGGGACACGGAAGGTTAGAGCGTTCGATTACAATTTTACTGTGCACTCACGTATAACTCATTTTCCGGCCTTAAGCTGTCCCAGTTTACCTGGAAAACAGAGAATTACTATCAGTCTTGTATTGTTTTTGACTGAATATTCTCGTAAACCTCCTACTCGACAGTTGCAGTTATTAGGCCGTTTCGTTATAACAAGTAGCTAACCACCGCACTCCTCGTGTCAACTGGCTCTCTGAAATTGGTTCCGCAATGGGGTTGTTGCGAAATAGTTCAGTAGGACAGAATAGTGAAGGGCTCGAGTGGGCCAGTGGTGTAGTAGCTCGAGAGACTTACGTATTGGCTAGGCACAGCGTCGATGGGTATGTGGGGGTGCGCGGGGTGCGCGGCGTGGTGCGCGGGGTGCGCGGGCGGGATGAGCGCGGCGTAGGGCGCCAGCCAGGCGGCGGGGTGCGCGGCGTGGTGGTGGTGGTGCAGCTGCGGGTGGTGGTGGAAGGCCGCCACGCCGTACACGCCGCCGCCGCCGCGGTACACGCCGGCGCACTCGCCGCCCGCGCCCGCGCCGCCCACTCCGCCGGCGTACACGCCGCTCACAGCCATTGCGGCCTGAAATTGCGGATACATTTTATTAGCTTTGTTTGCCAATTCCGTATATTGTCAAGTGGTAGTGTACATGAAAATGTAATGGAATGATTTAGGACATTCACAAGCAAATGGGTGGCTGTCAACTGGCTACCTGGGTAATAGAATCATTGTTGTCTCGCCATGCTCTTCCGTTGTTATCGTTTTGTTTGTTGTAGAGCGCCTTTTTCTTGTTACCGCCATCGGCGAACTTAACTAGTAGAGGCTCCTTGGCTCCTGGGATTGGGTTCCCATTGAACATCTAAAAAACAATTTGATATCATTAGAATAAAGAACATTTCGGAGAAAATGTGTTTATTGTGTATTCACAGTCTCGAATTATTGGTTTTTAATTCATGTCTATCAGACATTAAAATGAAACTATATCCATCCCCAAATGAGTGATAAATATAATTAGTTGTGCGTACTCACTTGAATAATCTGCTCGCATTTCTCCCTGGACTCCATCCTGGCAAAGCCCACACCTTTGCTTTGGCCGTGGGTGTCGCGCAAGATTCTAGTGGAGACCACTTGGCCGAACTTGGCCAGCAGTTGGTCCACATCATTCTCCTTGAAGTGCGGCGGCAGGTTGGCCATGTACAGGTTGGTAGGATCCTGTTCTTGTTGCTGTAAATGCCCCGGAGTAATAGGTGAAGAACTTGCTCTCCAAATCTTCAATGTTTAAAAATTCAAATTGGAGGTTTCAGTGACATTATCAGAAAATTTCGAATACCCCAATGGGCAGTTAAGTTAGCAATTAACAAGTGCTGAGACTGAAATACTTTGAAGTGCTGAGCACATTCAGCTATTGTGGGACATCGAGATCTGTATATAGTGTGACAAGCCCCGGAACCATTGTATGTAGTCGAATGTGTGCGCTCGCAACACAGACATATACATCCATAGCATGACTGTCTTGCTACCCACCATTAGGAAAGCGTTATCATTCGGGGAGTTTCATACATACTGCTTTATTTACATGTCTCCAATGTGTAAGTGAATGTATGATGAAGCAGACTGTGACGTCATAGGACATCATCTGCTGCATGACAATATGTCTTGTTTATTTGGTTAACTATTCATTTTGTCTCTAAGCATTAATTTAACGTGTCTGTGAAATTGTTCTTAGAATGTTAAAATTAGCTTGAAGCCCGCATAGAATATCTAGACACTGAAGCCAGCTCTGACGTAAATCAGCAGATTGATCTAATGTACTAATATTACGTAGGTGTTATCAACGACATGGGCATATACATTAGCATAGAGATTACGAAGCTAGTTAAAATTCGCATACACACTAATTTAATATCGAAAGCATAGAAATACCCGAGCCCAGTAGCGATAATATAATTATACATTGTTATAACGCTGAAGCATACGACAATAGTATAGAATTAATAGGATGAAACAATATCTGAAGTATAGAATTAAGTAAGCGTTATATTTGCGTCGATTTGCGGACCATTGAAGGGATAACATACTTACAACACACTAGTGTTACATTGTTCGTGAATACGCTGACACAACTTTACCACTCGTGTTGTTTCCCAAAATGGACTACACAAATGAATGATCGTGTACTTTGGTAGCTGTGTTAATACCGGGACAGTTCAAAGTATTTATCGCCCATATTGTCGATGATCTAAACACAGGACCTACTTCTAGACAGACAAATCTATTGAATCAAACAAATGTAGGCATTATATTACTGAAATTAAGAGCACGTCGAAGATTTCACCTCAAATTACTTGGATCGGGATGCTTATGCTACTTATGCATTAATGTCAAATCTAGCAAAGTTTACAAGATAGGGAACACTCGTTTAATATTCAGTTATGTATGTAACAGCACTTCTTAAATAGATAAGGGGTATAAGTACTAAAGCTATAAGTAAGGGAAGACGGAATATAGGGTCGGATCAAGGGGAAGGCAACTGTCTAAATGGCGAAAATCTGCCGTCCTCCTCAGCAACAGCCTATATAAATTAAATTATGAAAGGCTCAAATGCATTATACGATTCCAACTCGAGACAAGAAACAATCGCACTTCGCTTAATTTCACAGTTGCCATTCCTTTTGTGTTTAATGGCTTTTGGACATTCATTACTTATTAAAGGATTTTAGTCGGAATAGGGAGTTAAGTGTTAGTGTTTCGTAGGTCTTCGTAGGCGAAGGAGCAGAAGTAGAAGACGATGGGATGAGAGAGCGGACAAGGAGCAGGCGGTTAGTCATAATAGTATTACTTGCATGCACAACGTACACGGTTCAGTCTACGCAGGAACCAGATACCCACTTTAGCCATCTGGGCCTGAACACCTTTGGCTTGTAATCCTTTAACAGCTGCCTCGGCTGACGCGATCGTTTCAAAATCTACAAAACCGTAACCTGGGAAACAAAGTTAAATCATTTTATAGTAGAGGGTTACCTCAGCCGACACGGGCCGCTTACAAAAAGTTTCTTTATAATTTCGATGACTCATGCTAGGTCTTATGTATGTTGTAACATATATCTAAAATTCCAAAAAAGAACAGCTATGGTACATACATTTGATATGTAACTAATGAGCGCGAGTATATTGCCTACTCGACATTAGCGTGATGAAATGTGACATCGAAAAAGGGTAACATTGTGATGAACATTAAAATTACTGTGCATACTTCATATCGAGGTAATAATTTAGTATCATCTGTGCTTGGGTGCAAATATAGTGAACATGATAATATATCTACTAGAAAAATATATAAAATAAACATTTATAATATGATAATGTCATAAATATGAATCAAATTGAATGTATCTAGTGTTCGTGCATATATTGGAAAAAAGTCTCACCATAGATGGGTTAGTTTAATGAAGGTAGGTATATGGTATTCTAGAAAATATTAATATATTGTTTTAAATAATTCAATTACGAATAATCGTATCAATGCAACTCTATTCAAGTAATAAATTGTAAAACAATAGTTAAATACATACGTGAGATACTATGCACAGATTTATAACTAAGTATAGTACTTTACATGTACATAACTCGGTAACTCGCTATGACAGTGTATAAAAGAGGACGTACGGTATGAATGTTGTTTACCTTTACATTTATTCGTATTTTTATCCAATATTGCTTTTGTTGAAATAATGTTGCCATACCTGAAAATAATACGTAAATTAAAGTTGGTAACGTGATCGGACACAGGCGCACATGTGAGCGATAAGCCTTACATCTGGCACATTTGTACGAGGTCCTTATCGGTGGTGTTCTGGCTAAGGCCTCGGATGTAGAGGTTGGTGCGGCTGAGCTGCTCGCCGGCGGCGCCGGTGGTGGAGGCGGACGAGGCCGGCGGCGGCGGCGCCGTGCTCAGGCTGGTGGAGCGCGTGCCGCCCGCCGAGCCCGTGTTGGACGACGACGAGGACGCCGTGTTGGCGGGCGACGCCGCCGTCGGCACCCGGCCGCCGGTCGCGCCGCATCCGCCCATGCCCGCGCCCGTGTACTGAAACAACACAGCCTCAATCTTACTACTACTCTAGTACTCTATCAGCTTGCTTATATTGACTTCCATAACTTTGTACCACTCGTATTACCTATACATAGAACAAACCTACAAGATTAATTTCCGTGTTAAACATAACTATTTAATTAAATGTAAATTCTGCGTGTATAATCGAAACATGATGTCTCTGGCAGTAATCCTCGCGAACACATTGTAGGTGTAATGCCGTGTCGAAATGATTACATTAAAGTCACTGGATCAAAGTGTTAATATGTGCGCTCGTAGCAACTTAGCGAAATGGCTGGAGTAAATAGGCGCGCGGAGCCTCAACGGCACCGAGGCGACTTCATTGAAATAACTGTTCTTAGTGAAACGCGTTAAGACGTCGACTATTAGTTATCTAGCCGACGAGTAATGAATAGGGAGGAGTAATGAGCGCATGCCGATTCCGAGCACGCACCCTTAATCGACTCGCATGCTCGATACCAACGAGTTAAGAAAAGCCAACGGTACCGATTGCACGTGTTCCGTTGCGGCAACGCTACAATTTGTTAATGGATGGGTTTTGGATTAACGAGGAGGCTCGCCCAACTAGAAATAGCAATTTGGTTCGATAAACAAGTATCTAACGTAAAACCGTTAATGAATATATTTTACATTACATAAGTACTTGTAACCGAAAACGACGCTTTGATAACATAAAATTGATTAGGTACAAAGATAGGAATTTTGTAATCTGTCGGAATGATTACTATAAAGGGATAGAATATTCCAGCTTCATTATGGAACATTTACAGTTAAAAAAAACGATTTGAAAATCCCTATTTTATTTTTGATTAAAGTTTATGTAAGACACTACTGAAATCATCACGATAATTACAGAAAAATAAGTATACACACCCAATATATGTTCGCTTGCATCAGTGTACTCTACATACGTACAGGCTACAGTATTCTCCGATGTTCTGTTATTTGCATTTAGTTACCATATTAATCCCATAAACTGAGCGTGTCCCTGACGTAACAACTTATCAAGCTGGTACACATACCTACGTGGCTGTAAACTTGCCATTTGTGTAATTAACTTCTGGGTAGACATATTACTTTTACCTTTTAAAACACTGTAAGGGGACTTTTACCGGGGTTACGGGAGGAATTTAGATTCGTAATCCAATTGGTATCTTGGTAGTAGACGACGGTAATTGGTCCAATTTGTGTTAACTGCCGGAACGACCACCGCGGCGATACATGCGCCAACATAAAAACAAATTAGCAAAATACCTACGTGGTTTATAAAAAGACCTCGATCAAGAACAAGCGTTTAACGTGGTTTAACTGAAAATAAATTAGTGACGTTCTTCATGGAAATGGAATTTCATGTTATTTGTCCTGGCGGAAAGTAGTAATAACTTAATAGGTATGTCTAGTTTGCATTACATAGATAATCATAATGTATCATCGAAGCTTCCTTATTTTCAACGCAGAACAAAATTAATCTCATGATCGTTCTAATTCTGAAGTGCATTTTCAATTAAGAAGTAATGATTAACAAACCTAATTGACACAGTTTACAGTCGTACCAATAGCTATCAACAAGACAACTTAAAGTGGCAGTTAAAAGGCAAAATGTCCGATTAGAACCGTGTAGTCTACAACGAGTTCACATTATGTCGGCCACCTGTGCAATTTACTCAATTTAACTTTATTATCTGCTCGGAAATTTGGATGGGTAATTAAGTGAGTCAGGCAGTGTCCTCGCGGGACGAAACAACCTAAGTTTGGTTACACTTCAGCCTGTGTTTGGAATTTCTCGAAAGCAACTACAACCGCTGGAAAAGCTGTCCAAGGCTTAACGCGAATTATATGCTGTCCTGCAGCTTAAAATAAATTGAAACCGATATCTTAGGTGGTTCTATTGACCAAACATATTTTTATAAATAAATCGCACAGTCATCATCAATAGCTTTACCCTAAATGTTTTGAGCAAGCCCCAGTTTTGCCCCCAATGCTTTTATCGGCGAACGTCACCGTGATGCGGACTACAGAAAAATCAATAGAATCATAAAATAGAAGTAGATACATGGAACACTTTGCTCTACAATTTATTTCTTGTAATAAATCACGGATTACGTCGACACTTATCGCTCGAATTTGCAAACATAAATATAACAATTTCGTAAGCTTCTGAGAACCGCGAAATCCTGTCGAAAGTGAGTTCCAATCAGTCTGGCTTAGCTTCGACAGGTGTCAAGAGAGCGGTGTGCCTGACGGAGCGGCGCCGGGAGACGTCGTATGACAAGTAATCATCACGTGTCAAACTTACGCGAACTTCTACCTAAGTGCCTGCTTTGTGAGAACTTCAGTATGTTTTGTGAATAAATGATTTTGTTATACATTTGCCGCGCTACGTCCTTATATATTTTTGGGTAAAGGTTAGGAAGTTAATGTACGTATGCATTATATATTACAGATTTATATACGTAGGTATGTTTTCTATGTTTTCTAGGAACTTAGCTACCTATTTCTGCTAATATAAAATCGCTTTAGCACTGACTGTTTTTCCGCTCGGCTTTTCCGAGCGGATTGTACGGGCTGTGTCAATCAAACAATTGACAAGAAGTAGTGGAAAATCTGCTGGTGTGAAAGCGCTGTAAAATATCAACAAATAAATTACCTCTACGGGCAGACAAAAGTAATAAAAACCTTGTTGTGTTTCGTTATGAGTGCTATGTATGTATGTATGTATCTATTTCTCAGGAACTAGCCACGAACTGTTAACTAGGTTACAAACAAGTTCTCCATAATCCTATTAAATGTTTTCCTCAACAAATTCTCTATTTAATACTTTGTTTCAAAGTTAGATAAACTAAAGCAAGAGTGAGGTAAACAAGAAAATAGACTAGTTTTTTCATTCTACCAGCTACGAGATAACAGCGTGTTTGGATAGTTAAGATTACAAAAAAACTTGCAAGACCCGTGGTTCATAATTGTTTTCTTTCTAATTTCAGCCTATATTCTGAAAACTGATTACCAAAACCAAAAACCTTCAAAATAAAATGTACATCA
Organism: Helicoverpa armigera; assembly: GCF_030705265.1. Classification (NCBI taxonomy): domain Eukaryota; kingdom Metazoa; phylum Arthropoda; class Insecta; order Lepidoptera; family Noctuidae; genus Helicoverpa; species Helicoverpa armigera. Next base: position 7,314,945 of record NC_087127.1, on the reverse strand, counting down.
GTACTATTTTACAAAAGTAAGTACAATGAATGTAACATGAACATCAGCTGTTTCATACTGTAGCCGCCGCGTCGCGCCGTCGGCAATCAACGTGGCCATAAAACACGCGATTTTAATTTTGTCCACAGTAAAATTTAATGATGTAACGTGAACGCACACGTCGCCCGTCGGGAGCATATGACTGTGGGTGATGACGTCAGGCGCGTAGGAAGGCCGCGAGGGGCGCGGAGCTCTATCTCAAAGGCATGGCGTAGGGGGTGGCCGGCGGGAGATAGCACTCAACAGTTGGTCCCGGCTCGATAGCGCAGCGCGTGCGTGCCGCGCTCCGCGTCCCATGGCCGGCGACCACGCAAACTTCCTACCTACTATTGTAACTGCACTCGAATTACCCGCTCGCGTATCGCACACCGCTACATCGTTAATTAGGAACATGAAATTGGTGTGAACTCATTCGTTTGAATTTTATAATGAGTTTTATAAACGATGAAATTCCGGTTTCAATTTTAAAGCACCCGCGCGGCCACAGCCTTGGTGGACACTGAATTCACAGGCGGCGCGGGATCCAACTGATTCACGCCGAAGCTCACGAAATGAAACATAAATCCCATTCAATCTATTTAAATTGAGCACTCCATTTGTTTTATCGTCGATTCAATCAGGAAATCGATCAATTCGTTCGCCATTTACTACGGCGAGACAGTCCACTTGATGAGTGCCTACATTTATTTAGATTGTGTGTAACGCTGCCTTAAGTTTACAGAGTAGCGAATTAGGCCCTTTAACGATATTGTAAAAGAAAATTTTATGCCTGGAAGATATCTATACTGCTTAGGTATATTTGAGTAGGTATCAATTTTGTAAACAGCTACAGTACAGGGAGAATTATCCCCATGCCCACATCAACACATCATCATAAAAAACATGAACTAGCTTAGAGGGAGGCATGCTAGTTGGCTAATTAAATCTTAAAATATTTGAATTGAAAGAATGCTCTACCTACATACTGAAACCTTAATGCCTTATTGATCATAAACTGTTTTGGATAAAAAACGGTTCTGAAAAACAAAACCATTCGCAAGAGCAAATGATTCAGAACACTGGCATGGACGAATTTAAATATCGGTAGCGGTCCTACCCTCTGTCACACCAGCATTAACATAATTCAACAAAAAAAACACCACCCTTACCAGAGAAAAAATGACTCGTTTTTTTGCGCCTTTTGACCCGGCCTATAGTTCACAATATTGGACAAGTTTCACAGCCGCCGTTGTACCCTACCCTATAAAAACAATATCATGTAACTTACGTTATGTTAAACATTTCTACGAGGAGGGATAAAAATGCGAATACCGTTTCATTATTTGAATACTTAGCTTTGGAAGTCAAGAGTTGCACTAATTGGAAGGCTTATTAGAAAAACTAAGTTTTGCGACCGTGTCATGTCTAACGTCATGGATAAATAAATATTTGTCAGTGTAGTGTGATAATATGTTTCCGCAGCAGTCGCTCATGAGGGCTAGGGTCCTTCACCTTCCGCCAGAGCCGAAATAAATCTAATTCCTTGGATGACAGATATCAGCAAGCCTTGTTTATTTATACTTTCACCCCGACATAAGGGAGGGTGGCACACGTGGGACGTGCTCTGCCCCATTGTACCGAAATAAACTATTATACTCACAAAGTCAACACATGCACATCACATGATTAGATAATAGCAAAGCTGCATGTTTTCGAATATTCCGGGAACCTTTCACACCGGTGTTCATCAATCGTTCGTTGGGCTGTAATTGATGACCCTAAATCATTTATAAAATAGACTATGTTATACATATCTACGTATACATTAGGTACCTTGTTCGACATTGAAAAAGGATCTTCTAAATATAAATTATACGGTAGCGAAACCTTCCAAAATAAATGTGGTAATTTCATTTACGAAAAAAATTCTCCGCAGCGAATACATTTAAATATATCAACATAATCTTCGAGTACGTGCGTGTGAAAATGAAGCGCCAGGAAGTCGAGTAGCTTGGCCTAGATGTTCCTAATGGAAACGAGGAAAGAAATTACTACTTTAATCTCAGCCTGAGCCTTATTCGTGAACCTAAGCCATTCACATCTTCGTAGTAAATAAAACAGAAATATGAGAGCCTTCTCGTCCAGTATCACTACAGAGCTATAGCGCCGGATTAGGCGAGCTCGGACGTAAAACGCATTAGAGTATTAGAGGCAGACACTTCTGTCACTCCTTACGATAAAAACGTTGGGGTTTTTTTAGTAAAAAACGTAACCTCTATTTAGGGTTGCCATATTCGGGAAGGGGCGTGATGAATCTAACAAGCTTCGGAGTTGTGACAGCCCTGACAGCTGACATATTCCGGTCATTAATCAAGCGGTCATAGATATATGTTACGACCATAAGCCGGGGACTGCGAAGTCCGATCAAAGTCGTGTTCACTAAAAACTGGAACAATGAACTGATTACTATTGTCACGGCAGCTTAAGTGTAAGACTTATACCACAAAATACATAGGTACAGAAGTCAATCTCATGTATGTACTTCACTTTTCATGCCTAAACTCGGCGGTCGCGCTAGGGTCGTCAACTTTTTATGCGCATAAAACTAACGTGGTAGTGGTACTCGTATCTAATTATTTGATTTATTGTTGAGAATAAAACAGGAAAAATGAAATATAAACCAATAATAATAAAATATTTAATGTGGCATACATGAGGTTAATAAACACTTTCAACAGAAATTCGTTTGAACGAGATACCGAACTTTTTCAGAAACCGCAATTTATAATTTTGTTATTCATACATATACTTATAGGTACTTACTTATTACTCTTTACTTGCGAAAAAAATATTTTTGTATGTAATGGGTTGGTACAGTCCCTGATCTAAGCTTGCTTCTACCTACAGAAACCTTGATTTGCGAGTTTTATTTCGTCTACCTTACAACATACTCTCGCCATGAATTATCAACTCCTACTACTTAGTAATAATCTTTGAGGGTAGGTTGGGCGGTTCGCCTGGGCCGACACTAGCAAAACTTATTACGGCATTGGGCCAGAGGCCGCCAGGGCGCTTACCTACCCACCTAACTGTACCTACCTACTGCGTTTATTAAAAGAACCATCGAAATATGAGAAAATAAGTAGGTACATACTATAGGTAATACGGCAGGCTAAAAAACGACAGTTCACTGTTTATTGTTGTATTAAAACAACCGTCCACTGAACAATTACATATAATACGACTTTTTTTGTTACTCCATTATTACTTTTTCTTTTGTTATTAAAATTAAAAATATTACAGTCAAATTACAGTTAGGTAGGTATCAAAACGCGTGCACATTTATCTACCTTGTGTGTGACGCGCGTATCTCAAGAAAACGGCAGCCCCGCTCGCACTGTTTTGAGTTGTTTTGAGACAGCGCGTCTGTGAACACGCACACATAGACACCTATGTCTGCGTGACTCGAACGCGCTTTATATGTAGATTGACTTCTGTACCTATGTATTTTGTGCTTATACTCGACAGGTTGTTATAAATAAACTTTAATGTGATTTAAATAATGCACAGTTAGTAATACATATAACAGCGGAAATAGTCTATTTGTCCGATGTGTAATAAAACGAAGGCAAAGTGTTAATTCTTACATTATTCAACGTGGCGATTGTTACGGTAAATGAAGACACGAGGCCGACACTAAAGTTAAACAAACCTGTAATTGATCGTTTCAACATAATGTAACAACGACAGTTTAGAAAGATAACCCGACTACTTTACGACTAAGATTACTTTATCGGAAAACAAAACGTTTTTTAATGTTCTTTGATTGGTACATAGACCACACATTAAAGTTGATCTTATCAAATGTGAAAAACGTGACACATGTCTTTCAATACAAGTACCTAATGAAAACTGTAACACAATTATATATACAATTATATAACATAATATATCTTGGTGACTATTTTCCATCACCTGCAACAAAGAAAATTCAACGACAACGGATCTTTAACCGCGATATAGAATTGTACAAGTAAAAGGAAAACTTGAGCGGAACAAATCGCACAAGCGAAGTTCTTTTTCAAATGTTACTCGATGTAAAAAAACGAGTTCAGTATCGGCGCGACCATGAGATAAATCCTGAAGGAGACGCGCTGTAATAAAACACGTACGGCTTGGGGAGCTACATTTTATTTCGAAAAGCGATAAGGGCGCGAGAAATTCCTTTTACGAGATTCCTGTGGAGGGAGGGTGGTGAGGTGCAGTCGGTCTTTGTGCAACATCTGGTTTGTGTCCGCCTCGTAAACAGCCCAGTAAGCTCTCTGTGCGATGACACTTCACACAAAACTGTGATTGCGCGCACACAAAGAATTAACCAACCGTTTGTTCGATTTCTTTTCATTTCAGTTGGATGGATTATAATCGTGTAAATCCGCTTTTCATCAAGAAACATTCAATAGTTTAAATTTGTTTATGTATTTGCGTCATATGCTATCGCTATCTATCAATCCCCTGCCCAAAGCCTACACAAGGAAACAATGTACTAGTCATACTCAGCGATAAACAGAGTAAACTTCTAAATTAACTAGTTTTATGCAAATCACGATCTAGTTGTGTTGTTTTAAGTGCTCCGAGAAGACATTAATCACATAATATTGTTTGTGTGTAATGCATAACGAGCTACAGCCGTGGCGGGCGTAGAAATTGATGGAGCGATGTCAACGAGCCGACTTCGCGGTTAATTATCCAGTCCAGAGCCGTGAGCAACGTTGCCACGGTGCCAGGGGTTCGCCACTTGCTAACTGGAATTCACGCTTATTGATTTAAGCCCGTATAGCCCCTTTAGCTTTATTTGAAACCTTGTTTACATTAAAGAAAGTTAAGTTAATAGTCACTTATTAGTTGAATGAAAGGAAAACGTTTCACAACATTAAGGAAGCGTTCGCGGTCCGGCAGACAGCGGAACCTCCGGCCGCCGGCGCTCGTAAACCCGATCGTAAACTTAAACACACCTCATTAGAACATGCAGAAGATGGCGCCGACTATACTTAATGATAGATTCTTGCACGAGACTACATCTGTGAAAGGAATCGCGGTGCGATTCGGACGGACGTTGATGACCATTTTATTTGCAGATAAATATTGCCTTTCATCGCATAGATATACTTTCTTACCCTACCATTAAATGCCTGTTCTTATCAATACATTATGAGAAATTTAATGGTTACCAATAATAAAAATAATGTTAAGACAAGCGATAACTTCTAGATCAGATGGATAAACCGATATAGTTATTAATACAACTCAAACTCCCATTTCAAGAGAAAAAATGAACAATTTGATTTCGATGTTGCCTCAGTTGAGATCAGATCTTACAGGAAGAATGGATGATGAAGTTGACAATAAAACAACATAAAATAGGCACATTTACACCCTGTGGTACGAAGTGAGAGCACGTGTGAGAGTCAAGATGTGCGCTAGCGCCGGTGTAAAAATAGTAAGTGCTCTATGATTCATATCTATCTGCGCGATGAAAGAATGCCGGAAGAAGGATAGAGAGTATGTATCGCGGATGTTATCATCACTGACCTATTATAGACGTATTATTATCTCACTGCATTAGAAGTATCAATCGCTTATGTTTAACAAGATGAAAGATTCTCGAGACATTTGATGAATATTCGCATTTCGGTCGTGTGTCCTGCGCACCTGTCTGATCTCCTAAGGTTAATTTTGACAAAGACTACTGCAATGGTGATCAGAAAATGAATATGGTGCAGTGGAAGATTGAAGAGCACGTAATGTAGGTCCTGCGCCTGATCTCTCTCCGGTCGTGTCGGGTTGCCGTCCCATCGGGCTATGAGAGTGAAGGTAGTGAGTGCACCTGTGTCTGCGCAAATGCTTATGCACTATAATACGTCCTGCGCAGTTGGCTAATCTCCTTACATGAGAACAGCCGCCGTAGCTCATAATCGGCTAGAAGGACATCATCATGTGCATTGGGTAGATAAAGCGGTGTTAGGTTACCTGGTGCGGAGTATAGGGGCTGGGAGCCGCCGCGTACTGCTGCGGCTGTGGCGGCGGGTAGCGGCAGGGCTGCGGCGCATAGGCCGCCGCCCACTGCTGCGCGCCGCCGCGGTACTGCGCCCCCGCGCTAGCCATGCGCGCCGCGCACGCGCCCGCGCCCGCGCCTGCGCCCGCGCTAGCGACCGTCACGGCGCCCGCGCCCGCGCTACTCGCCGAACGACAACCGCCGCTGCTCTGTGGACAATACAGACATACTCTTAGTACTACATGGTAACTGCAGTACTGAAAACGGTGCTCAAGTGCGCTTTAACACGGTCACTTTCGATAGGACTCGACAGAACAAGTGTTAAAGCTATGTGTATATGCCTTCTGCAAGTTCGTTCAAAACTTCTTTAATGTGAACACACATCACCGCACAGTAGTTACAAAGCCTTACCATGTGGCGTGCAAAGCTATAGCGGATGATGAAACCACATTGAGTGCGATATGCATTTGCAGTATTAGCTGCATCCAGTATTATTGAGAAGCCAATGTTTGAAAGGTTTAACTTGAACAATGCAGTGCTAACTGGCTATAAACTCTACTACTCGCAACAAGATAAAGCCATAAGAAAATTTACATTTAATAAATGAAGCTATCGTGCTCGTGTAGTCGGTACAACTTTCACTGC